>NW_020837955.1:6009662-6111618 GCF_003676395.1 Aethalodelphis obliquidens | reverse complement strand
CACACACACACACACACACACACACACACACACACACACACACACACCTGCCAGGCCTCTGCTGTTACTCCCATTGCTGCCTTATTCACTAAGACCCTCCTCACTTCACTCCTGAATTACTGTGGCCTCTGCCTGGCGCTCCTTACTCCTTGTCTGAACCTGTGCGCACAGTGTATCGGAACAGTTTTCCTCACACTGAGCTTTTATCATATTAACTACTGTGCCCTGTGGTTTGTACAAAAAGTGTTACTTCGATGGCGCCAGTGTTGGTCTGTGTTCTGCTTGACTCCGGTGTTTCTGAATCCAGTGTGTTCCTCCTAGATTAGTCTTCCTCAGCTATCACTATGATATCTTTCGATTCACGAGATTGTAATAGAAGCTTTTATATACTGTTACCAGGAGTATGCACTGTGATGTCTTTCTGCGGGGCAAAGCCTTAAAATGTATATATGCTTTATTTCACCTTGACATTATGCTTTTAATCATGCCTTTGAGCATTTTAAAAATATGTATAATATAACTATTTATTGTTGCTATTTTTTAATTTTTTTTATTTTTTTTTATTTTTTGCGGTACGCGGACCTCTCACTGTCGTGGCCTCTCCCGTTGCGGAGCACAGGCTCCGGACGCGCAGGCTCAGCGGCCATGGCTCACGGGCCCAGCCGCTCCGCGGCATGTGGGATCCTCCCGGACCGGGGCACGAACCCGTGTCCCCTGCGTCGGCAGGCGGACTCTCAACCACTGCGCCACCAGGGAAGCCCTGTTGCTATTTTTAAAATAAAATTTGTTGGCATATCCTAATTGGTCCTTTGGAAGGAGGAGCGTCTATACTGGAAACACCTGGGAACCATTAAAAATGATGAATATAGAAAATACTTTTTTTCTAGTAAGCATTTAATTTTTTTTTTGATATCCCCATGGTATATCCTTTAACATCGTGGTTCTTTGTTTTGTTTTGTCTTTTTAAGATCTCTAGTAGTTTTCTGTTGTTCATCAAATTAATCCTTGCTTCCTATGCCTTGCCTGGCTTCCAGGGCCCTGCATCAACCTACTCTCAAATTGTGCAGCAACCTTATAGAAATCTCAACCACTGCAATCTGTTTTATCCCTGACTGGACTCCCACGGCCCAAACTCACTTCCAGTTGTGCTCTTGTTTATGTACTTTCCCCACTTGACTACCCTTTGTGTCTCTCTCCTCGTTCAACTCCTATCATTTTGAAAAAATAAATTTATTTATTTTATTTATTTTTGGCCGCATTGGGTCTTCGTTGCGGCTTTCTCTAGTTGCGGCTTTCTCTAGTTGCGGCTTTCTCTAGTTGCGGCTTCGTTGCGGTGCGCGGGCTCCTCATTGTGGTGGCTTCTCATCGTTGCGGCTTCTCTTGTTGCGCAGCACGGGCTCTAGGTGCGCAGGCTTCAGTAGTTGTGACACGTGGGCTCAGTAGTTGTAGCTCACAGGCTCTAGAGCACAGACTCAGTAGTTGTGGTGCACAGGCTTAGTTTCTACGTGGCATGTGGGATCTTCCCGCACCAGGGATTGAACCCGTGTCCCCTGCATTGGCAGGCGGATTCTTAACCACTGCACCACCAGGGAAGTCCCGTTTCATTTTTAAGGGTCTACTTCTTATGAATCTTGTCCTGATTTTCTCAGTCCTTCGTGGCTATATCATCCAGTTCTATGGTTCATCTCAAGTAAACAGGTGTTCTGGAAAGGAGCCTGGATTCAACAGAGGAACTAGAATGTGACTGGAGAATACCTGTGAGATGACTGTTGTTTTCTGCTGAAGGTTGATTTTTGAAGGCTATTTGGAATGGAGCCATGCACACACCGGTCCTTGCTGCTTTGTTCTTTTTCTACTTAACTGACCATCTTTGTTCTCCAGTAAAGAGCTGGCCAAGGGAGAAGTCATGTTTTCTTTTTTAGCTTCAAACAATTTTGCAAGGAAAAATTAGGTAAAGTTCAAAGATAAAGGTTTGCTCTAGAGTGCAATATTCCTTTTATTATCTTTTTCATCTGTTCCTCTGTGGATTACTTCTAGCATCCTCCTGCAAGGCACATACATGGCCTGATTACTCGAGCATTTTCTCCTCTCCCTTATGCCCAAATCTTGATCTATTGCATTCACTGGGCTTAGTCTGAGAACTGAAGAAGAGAGAACTGCATTCGTCCATTTTTGTGTTTGGATCACTAGACTATACCTCAGCCCCATTCACTGGTCCTGCTCAAACCCCTGCACAGCCCTTCTCTACCCCATACTCCATGGGTACTATATATGAATTGTCTTTTTGTAGTTCATGTGCTAACTTAAAATATTTCTATTATGAAAATTTGCAAACATACAAATAGAGAGCATAGTAAAACATGCTTCTTGAATACCCACCACACAGATTCAATTACCAACATTTTTAGTGTACTCTTTTAAAACCCAAGTTTATCTTAATATTTTGTTCTCTTACGCTATAACATCTGTCTTTCTAAAACTTGTCTTTTAGTCATGTGCTTAATAGATTGAATAGTGATCTCTTCTGTGGTATTCAGTTTCAATACTTATTCATTGTCAAAGACAGTGGTATGTGAGAGAAATTAAAATTAAACAAGCATAGCTAATATATTGATAACTTCATATGGTAACTTTGGGCACAGGTTACAATTTAATTGTAATTATCATTTCTATTCTATTAAGTTAACCCCTAAACCTGAAAACTAAATTTTCACCTATATTTTTAAAAATTAAAATATGATCGATCATGTGAGTCATTAACCCCATTCTGGTTACTTACCAGGGAGTGTTATTTCTTGTGAACGTCTCTTATTCTTCATCCGATTTCCTTTGTATATAATCTTGAAATTACTAAATACTTTCAATGTGTTCTTAGACCGTCTCATCCCTTAAGGACATAAGAGCAACAGGAATCTTCCTTATAGACATTAATACTAGTATTGAAAATTATGAACTACATTTTGTCTGTAAGAATACTTCTTAACTAAATAGGATAGCATTATGATATTAGCTTTAAACCAAGGTTAATCACTTTTATTCCACTGAATAACTCCTTGCTTTTGCACATTATAATTCACTGTTGAAATTCTTTAATTTTTTTTCCTATTTTTTTTTCTTTTTCTGCAGCTCTTGTAAATGTGAAACTCTGGGCCATTGATCGACAATGTTTTCAAACAATAATGATGAGGACAGGACTCATCAAGCATACCGAGTATATGGAATTTTTAAGAAGGTAGGATGCTTTCTTTTCTCCTTAGAGTGTTTTATTGTCTTTTCAACCTTCCTCTGAAACGCAGCCCGGGGAACACTTTTTGCCTTTATCTCAGTCTTATTAGCCTACAAATTTGTGGAAGTACAAGACTTTGCACTGGCTTCTTTCTATTTCTGCTGCCAAATTTCATGATAGGTGGTTAAGTCAGAACTTCAGAGTTTCATCCAACATCCTCTCATAGAGGAGAGCAGCATAGAGGAGAGAAGCAAGTGAGCATTTGCAGGAACAATGACAACAAAAAGGATATTGAGTCCATCTCTAACTGTTGATCAATTAATATATTTACCTCTTCTAAAGCAACCCACAGTATAAGACCGAATCATCTCTGTGTGAGGTTCTATATTAAAGATCAGATGACTAAGATGAAAAGTTCCAAGAAGAAGTTTATTATCCTTTAATCCTGAATTTAATTTCCCAAATTAAATTCATTTTATGTTGCAGTTCTGAGGTATCAAAAGCTTTTCTTTTCCTGATATTATATATTATGATAATAACTCAGTATACCATAGGAATTGGAAAAAAACGCCAGCTTTCGTTTCTTAGGAATATACTGATAGTCACTGAAATTCATTTGTCTCTAGGCTTATTTTATTTTAAAGAGTATATATTATCATTAAAAAGAATATTGACAACTTTGACTTTTTTTGAAAAAGTTATTTTGTATAATTTTTCTTTTGAAACAGAACCATCACTAAATAGTGATGTACAGAGTATGTGAGCTAAATGGGAGTGCAACACCAATTAAGAGTCCATTTTTGAGAGCTAGAATGTTAAACTGGCCTTTTTATTTTATATTTCTGGTGAAGAAATTGTTTAAATGGAGTCAAAAAATCATATTTTGTGTCAGTGATAGAAAAATCTTAATGAATATCTATTGAATTTTCTTAAAGGCAATTTTGCTGTTCCTTACTTGGGTATTTCTTTTGGTTAACTTATTGTTTCTGATTACATTTTTTATTTCCACATAATTTTTCTTTATTCCTGGTAAAAGGACAATAAAAATTCAAATATGACATCAGGTGAGACCTATTAAAAAACTTACTCTATTGTTAAGGTGTTGGTTTTTTTTACTAAAGGTGATTGAATGAAACAGAAGTGGAAATGTGAATTTCTTCTGTTTGAAGATTAGTATAGTTTGCGAGGAAATTAAATTATTCAGGTGCCATCTGTGTATGTTATATATGTATATATATGTTGATATGTGTGCTGATACATAGATGTGTGTATGTGAATGGAGACAGAAAGAGATAAGAGTGAATGTCCATTTTTAAGCCTTTATTAAAGTACAAGTTACTGATTTCTTGTGATGCAGCCCTGACAGAGAAAGATCCCAATTGGTAATCAGTGAAATGCTTGTCTGTGGGACAGAGTTAACTGTTTGTCTCACATACCTAAGAGCTGGGTATTTATGATGCTGGTTTCAGCTTCCATAAGTTAGTTTTCATAAGGAAATGGAATGAGTGCCAATGCTGTCTTTCATGGCTCCAACAAAAACTCTTTATTAGAGGCACAATTTCAGGAAATTGTACATGTCTGTGTGTGTGTGTGTGTGTAATTGATCCTGGATATACTTTTATTTTTGTATTCTCAGAGATGCCCAAATTTATCATCTATTTTGACAATTCAAACCTTAAACAATAAAAGTTGGTTCTCTTAGATTGCGTAAACATTTCTTGTTGGTCAGCTTAGAGCAAGTGGAGTTGAACTGATTTACTAAAAGAGACAGGCACTGACTCTGATGTCACTCTTCATCTGGCCACTCTGTAAAACATCAGGTCCACATCATTTGTGTATATAGTAGTGGGCTGGGAGTCCAGAAAGGTGACAAATGACCACTGTTGCCTGGGGCCAGCTTTAATCTTCCTAAATTATTACTGTGACCAACTGGTTCTCTTTCTACAATGCTCATAGTTCCTGTTGAATTAGTTACAGCATCATTAGCTCAGTATTCAAGGTCCTCCAACAGCCAATGGCAGCCTGCTTTTTCAGCCAGATTTCTTCTCGCCCCAGGCAAACCAAATGATTCCATGTGCCCAAGCAGACCTTGTGCTTTTATGTAGCACACTGCCTCTGTTGCCTTTTCCCCCACTGTCAATGTTTAAGTCTCTCTCTTCTTTTTATATTCAACTAAAAGCTGCCCTTTCCACAGATACTGATGGTTCTACTGGGAAGCAATCTCTCTCTTCTCTGGAGCTTCATTTCTACCATGTGTGTTATTTTCTACTTTATTATAATCTCACTGCTAAACTTATCTCTACTTTTAAACTACAGACTTTTCGGGACTAGAGCTATTTCTTAAGCATCTTGGTATTCTTCTTTGGCACACAGCTTACCACTTTGTAGACAGGCAGTTTACAGGACAGTAAGTGTGGGATGAGTACGTAATTTGAAGGGCCCACTGGAAAATAAAATTCAGGACTCCTTTTGCAAAAATTGTGAAAAATTTCAAGGCACTGGTGGCATAGTATGAAACCAAGTATAGGGATCTTCTAATCTTGGGCCCTGTGCTATTATACTTGTGAAACTAAGAGTGAGTAATCATTCCTCCTTCACTTTCCCAGGTTAATACTTTCTGCCATTTATTTTGCAAGGCTGTTGGAATGACATAATATTCCCCAAGGAAATGTAGATCTTGTCAAAAACTAAGATGACCAAAATTAAACTTTTCTACCATAACTTCAGAATTTTTTATTTCCCTGTTTATTGTTGATTTTAAAATTCTGCTTACCACTCTTACATTACGTAAAAGCTTTAAAAGTTTATATAGTTAAGTCAGCCAACTTTTTACTTTATGGTTTCATGTTTAGAAAGACTTACTTTATCATAAAAACATAGACTTAATACTTAAATCCTCTGTAGCAGCCTGTGTGTGTGCACGTGCGCTTGTGTGTATGCGCATGGCGGGGTGTTTTTCTCTAATATGCTTGCTAAAAACTTTCATCTGAATTCTTCTACTATAGATACATATACTTCATAGTTTGTTAAGGATTTAAGCAATGTGACACAATCAGAAAAATTAAAACTCTAGCAGATGGTATTAGAAATCATCAGAATTCTTCACAGTGAGGGTCTCTGGTACATTGGAATGCCTTCCTAATGGAGGACTTTCAAGGGCAGGGACAGGCTAAAAGAGGAGTGATTCTGTATCACTGCTCATCTCCCCATACCACACTTCACTTTTCTAAATAAGCAGTAAATTTGGAGGGTGAGAAAAGGAGGGGACACATCAGACATGTAAATGCACAGACAAAATGCAAGGATTTTTCTCATCAAAGTCGGTTTTTTTCATTCCAGTGTGTTTACTCATTTTGTAACCACCAGTCATGTGGTCTGGCCTCCTCTTTGCTATTAAACGCCACATCAGACCGTGATTCTGGTCTTTAATCCTATTTAGTTGTTTCTCTTTTGTGCTTAAATTTCACATTCCCTGATGTAAACACATGTTCCTATGCAAGCATAGCAAAACCAAAAAATATTCAAGGGGCAGTGCTGCTAAGCAAGGTACGATTGCTATAGGTCCAGTAGCGATTTTGTGAGATGCATTTTTTATCTTCTTTGGCTACTGAAAAATGCTGTTTTGCAGATGGATTCTGAAAAATAACTGCTAGAGTTAACTGCCAGAGTTAATTTGTGTTGCTTTTTTTCTGAGCATATTCTCTGTGCTACTGTTGGCACAGACATCTATAGCCAGAGGAGCATTAGAATGCAGTTGTGTGACCACTGGGATATGCTTGAAGGAACTGGGTTTTCTGTTGGCCCCGAACTATGATGCTGCTGAACCTCTATTTATCTTAATGCCTCCCTGACAAATCAGAGACACAGCAGGGACTGTTTGGAATTTAAGCTACTCAATCAAGCCTGTCGACCCACAAAAAAACCTTTTCTTGATCCACTAAAGAATCTTTTGGTAAGGCAGATATGCTCGCATCATCATTCTGCATAAAACCTTTCCATGACTACTACTCCCTCCTAAGATAAAGTACGGCTTTCGCACTGTCGTCAAAGCCCTGCTTCCTCTGGCTACTGCTGACCTCCCTAGGTTCATCTCACTCTCCATCTTCTCCTTCCTTGTCTTCTCATTCCCTCTATGCTCTAGTCCCCTGGTGAGCCTTCATTTCCTTATATGCTGTGTTCCCTCGCAATGGAGATCCTCCTAAGAGACTCCTCTCCCTTTGAATGGATGCATTTTCTAGGGTGATCTATGGTGTAGCACCCTGGAAATGGTGTGCCATTATGGCAGAAAAAAGAATCTGGTCTCAAACAATTACAGATTTCTGATTTACCTTCCTTAGGTTGAAAGAGAAATTAATAGTATTAGCCACCAAGTTTCATGTTGTATTTTCAATAAATAGCATTTTAAAGTTTAGGGGTTTTGAAGTTCTTTACCTATTTGATTCTCAGCTGACTCTCCAACCATTAAGGTAATTTTCAGTTTTGGGTTTTTTTTTGTTTTTGTTTTGTTCTGTTTTTGTGGTACGTGGGCCTCTCACTGTTGTGGCCTCTCCCGTTGCGGAGCATAGGCTCCGGACGCGCAGGCCCAGCGGCCATGGCTCACTGGCCCAGCCGCTCTGCGGCATGTGGGATCTTCCCGGACCTGGGCACGAACCCGTGTCCCCTGCATCGCAGGCAGACTCTCAACCACTGCGCCACCAGGGGAGCCCAGTTTTCAGTGTTAAAACTAGCAGTCATGTGGTTTGGCCCTCTTTGGGCAGAAGAGTGGATCTTCTTCAGGGATCTCTGATCAGATCCCTGGAAGCTAATTTATAACAAAGCCCAAAGCTAATGGCTCCCTATGAGGGCCGTAGCAGCATCCACATACAAGGTGTCCAGATGAGGAGTGGGCCTTTGGCAAATCATAGAACTACTCTGTTGATTAATCCTTCTGCCCCAGTTTGCTCATTGAGAGCCCTGGTATACATTTTGATGCTGTGTAAAGGTTCCTTATTCCGTATGTCCATTCCTAGGGAGTAAGCCCAAATCTAGTTTGTTATCCCCCCTTATTCTCTAAAACAATAATACTTGTATATACATCTAACATATAATTAAATGTTACTTACATATGCATATTAGAAAAGTAAGTGATTCCTTTAAAAAAAGCAATATGACTTTGTTCTAGAAACTTCATGCTATCCTTTGGATATCAGAATGACCTTCACTATGTGGATAATTTCATTTGGGGTTGACTCTATGACTTCAGTCTATATCCCAGACCAACCTTCCTGAAATGTCTCTTTAATTGCTTTACATTTCTCTCATCTGGTAGTTTTGACCACACCTGTCACTAGCAGCGGCCTAGCCTACATAATGATGCATCTTCATGTCTGGTCTGATACATCAATAATGATTAAATTTTAGTTTTAGAAAAATCTAAGACAAGATATAGTTTCATCTCTGTGCGCATTTTATAGGTGAAGGAATTGAGTCTCAGAGGCCAAAATAAGTTCACATTCAGTTAGAAACAGAACTTAGAACTCAGTCTGAGTATTCTACCATACCTGGACTCAAGTTCACAGTTCATTCACAGCTTCTAATGAAGCTCCTCACTGTAGTAAACGTAACATGAGGGGGGGTTAGTGGTATTTTCTTTTTGCCTCTCCACAAAGGTAACATACTTAGATTATTAGTTTGATATTACATAGGCTTTTTTCTGTACTCTATATTTTTACTTTCGGCCTGGGGTAATGAAATTTTTAAGTGCCTTGCAAGTTTTTCCTTCTCTGATCCAGTTTAAAAACCCCCCAAATTTCATTTTCTTATAACTCAATCCAACAGGTCACCTTGTTTCTCAGATTTTTATTGTTTATCATATTTATAAAAACGTAGGGAGAGATTTAGAGTTCTTTGAGTAGAATACAAACTTGTAAGGGATATGAGAGGTTGCTCATTTCACTAATGAGAGAGCCGAGGCCTAGATTGGTTGTGGGAGTTGCCCAAAGTCACATGGACAATTGGTAGTACAGTTGACCCTTGAACAATGTGCAGGTTAGGGGCACCAACCCCCATGCACTCAAAAATCCGAATATAACTTATAGTCAGCCCTCTGTATCCATGGTTCCTCCGTATCTGCCATTCCACATCCTCAGATTCAACCAACCGTGGATCATGAGGCGCTCTAGCATTTACTGTGGAAAACATTTTCATGAAAGTGGACCCATGCAGATCAAATCCCTGCTGTTCCAGGGTCAACTATATACTGATCCAGCTCTCTGCCCTCAGGTAAAGCTGAAATTCAACTGTCTTTTGTTCAAAACCTCCAGCGTATAACTCAACACGATCTTGACTAAACACACGTTCCGGTGTTTCACAATTCCTCTAGGATATGTTTTAATACTCCTGCTAAGATTGCTATATTGTCCATAGGAAGAGAAAGTAACTGCTTACAGCTGCCCTTGTAATGTCAGTTTTGAATGACAGATGTGGGGTGGGGTCTGCAAATTTACATTTTTAACAAGTTCTCAGGTGATGCTCATGCTTTTGGTCTGGGGACCGCTCTTGGGAATCACTGATCTAGGATATAAGATGAAGGTAGAAAATATATTTCAAATATTTTAAATGTTTGTGTGACTTGTTATGAAAAGAGCATTTGTTTAAATTTTGGATTCAGCATCTTATAGGTATGTAATCTTAGGCGAGTTTCTTTAAACAGACTCTCAGTTTCTGCAACCAAAAATAGGGTACCCTCCCACAATGAAGGATTATAATTAGGAATAAACAAAATACGATAATATGAGCAGTTACCGAGTGTGTGCTAAGCAATGTTCAAAACACTTTAGATGTATTAACTTATTTAATCCTCAAGAAAACTCTTTAAAGTAAGTACTAACATTTACATTTTACAGATGAGAAAACTGAGGCCTAAGAGTTAAATAAAGTTCCACTGACTTTGTCCTTGGTGTATCTGGGTTTCTTCCCATTTACTGTAATTTTTTCTCTAATATTGCCCTTTCCCCAAACCTCAGTAATTTTTTCCTTCCTCCCACCCCTGAGGATATGTTCTTAGAAATAAATACTCTGTAATAGCATAAGATCTGTCACTTTAGATGATGATGAATAAAAGTGATGATGTCTTAGGATTGCTTAGGCTCAGTGATGTTTGGAAGTCCACCACCTGTATGTCACAAGGCACCATTATTACTAAAATGGATATTAAATAACCAAGAACTAAGGGTCACTGTCTTTTGGCATCAGAGGAAAGTGTGGCTTGAAGCTCCTTTCTACCCTCGCACAGATGGTGGTCTTTAGGCAGGACCTGTCCTTGCTTAGTTAAGCTGAGTTCTGTGAACTTCTTTAAGGAATTGCACTATTTGAACGTTTATTGATGGAGTATCTTTGGTACACTTTAGTCTGAAGAAATCATGATGCTACTTTTGGGGCACAAATTATGTAAGGGACAACAATATAGTCTAATCAACTTGTTGAGATCACATTTGTGGAAAAGCAAAATCACGATCCCACTTTCCCTAGATTTTACGGGGGGAGATGGCAAAAGAAGGTGCATATGAAAATCGTTTTAGGGATTTTGGACCTTTTTAAAAATTTTTCGAAGGATAAGTGACAGACCTTTTAAGCTCTTAAGCTTTGAGCTTTAATAGAGCTTTTCTAGAAGATTGTGAAACCCGCATTAGACTTAAGCTCTGCAAAGCTGGCATAGTTTTGACGGCAAATGATGTGACGAATAAAGAGGTACGTTCTCACACCATTTTCAAGTTGGCCTGCTTACAGCCCATTTCATGGTAGCAGATCCATTCTCATTAAAGGTGACACAGGAGCAGATAAATGTAAGTGGCCATTAATTTCATGTTGTCATCTAGCATTTGCACAAGTGTCTCCATATTGATCCTTTTTAAAAAGAGCATGTAATCTGATATTTGCATAATGATATAGTGATCAAAATTATTCATCTACAATGTTTACATATAGGCATACTCACCTCCACATGTGTGAATTCCTTCTAATTCTTGCAAATGATTAATAAGACATCTGATTTATGGTATTTGTGGCTAAAATTGTCCATTTAAGTCAAGTAATGAGTCTTATACAGACAAGTACTGTTTGGCTCTGAGGAAGACAAGGCCCCAACTAAGGGACTTAGTACATTGATTCATTATGCTGCTCGTCCTGAGGCTAAGCTTGAAAGGATGTGTCCCTTTGGGGACTGTAGGCTGACTTTCCTCCATCATGTTCCTAGGATAGTTTCTCAACACTGGGGTTTAAAAAACTAAAGCCGTGTGATAAAGCAGTTTAATATTCCTTCATTTTATTGCTGTAGTTTTGATCCTTATAAATCATTTCTGTAGTGAGGCTTCTGTATTTTTTATTGAAGTATAGTTGATTTACAATACTATATTAGAGGCTTATTTCATTTCTGTATATTTCATGCTGAGCCTGCTTACTGTCCTATCTTTTTAAAATGTTTTGTATGCCAATGATTGGTGCATCTGGGACGGAGTTGTTTTCCATCAGGAGAATTGTTCTGTAATGAACAAGTTCAGAAGGAATCCATGAGCTTTTAGGGGGACTAAGAACGGGGAGCTCCTTGGATCCCAGCAACCTAGATTTCTCCACTAGATGTAGAAATCTACTTCCCCGCAGCTGGAGAGACATCTGAGAATCTGGAGTGTGGATGAGGAAACTCTGTTGAGGGACAAAGTAAACATCCGGGTGATTTAGACAAAGTACGTGTCTCAGCTTGTACGTTTTATCTGTCCTGGGAAGAGGAGAGTACATCAGTTTGTTTAGAAAAAGCCTGAATAAGGAGAAATATGACTCATAGTTTCTGTTTCTAGGGGGTGTGTGTGTGTGTGGTTTTTTTTTTTGGCTTGGAATAAAGTTATTCACAATTTATTTACCAATATGACTTTACCGAGGTGACCTCTTAAGCTTAGAATCTGGCTGTTAAGCAGAAAGGGTATCTCCAAACCAGACAGTCCTGCTTTTCTGCTTTGCCTTGGGTGTAGGGAAAGTGCACTGGAATAGGAAGCCATGAGAGGCAGCAGCTGGCATGGTGTCTGGTAACAGAAAGACGGGCTGGGTTCTGATCACTCCCCCACAGAGTTTTCAGAGCAGTGAAGGAGACAAGGGAGGAAACAAGAACAAAACAGCCCGCACCTGCTACTTTATACACATTATCTCACGTACCTTTGACGGGATTCTCTGAGGGAGTTGGCGTTATTCCCACTTTATTGAGGAGGCAACTGGAGTTATGAAAATGACAAGCTTTCCCAGCATCACACAGCTGGATTCAAAACCAGACCCGGTCCCAAAGTCCTTGTTCTCTTGATCACATCAGGCCAACTTCCTGAAAATGGATAATGTCAGGAGATCAATAGATGAGTATTTATTATATTTTTATATATAGAAGAAAAGTGCCAATTGGTGAACATATTAAAAAAAGTCACAAGGATAAATAATGACAAAATTTATTTGGAAATTCATTTCTTGATGCATTTCAACCATTGAAAAAACTTCCTAACATTAATTTGTGTGTAATCATCTATCCATATATGAAAGGAATCGTGAGGTTTTTTTTTAATAGGATTTACTTTTCTTTCTTAATTAATTAATTTATTTATTTAGGGCTGTGTTGGGTCTTCGTTTCTGTGCGAGGGCTTTCTCTAGTTGTGGCAAGTGGGGGCCACTCTTCATCCCGGTGCGCGGGTCTGTCACTATCGCGGCCCCTCTTGTTGTGGAGCACAGGCTCCAGACGCGCAGGCTCAGTAGTTGTGGCTCACGGGCCTAGTTGCTCTGCGGCATGTGGGATCTTCCCAGACCAGGACTCGAACCCGTGTCCCCTGAATTAGCAGGCAGATTCTCAACCACTGCACCACCAAGGAAGCATCAATTGTGAGGTTTTGAAGAGTTATTTAAAACCAGAGGGGAGAGGATATTTTTTCTTTGAAATCTCCTGATAAGCATAGTATTTTAAAATTTGTATGTATACAACAAATGATAGAATATTTATGTCAGCCTAGGATTCCAATTAAGCAGTGTAACTTCAGTTATTCTATAAATACATAGGGTTTAAAATTATTCAGTACTTTTGAAGAAATTCTGTTTTCTCAGTTGACTGGATGGGGTCCAATGGGTAAACATTGCATTCCATGTTTGGAAAAAAACTCCTTAAGTCCTCTGGTCTGTTGTGCAAACAGATAAATTAAAGTTGCCTCAGAGGATGGTTTTGTTTGTTTTATTTTTTGAAAGAAATTAAATCCATGAGTAAATTTAACACAGACAAGGCCAAGATTTAAGGCAATACAAGGAACATATTAAAATTCAAGGACTTTAGTTGCAGAGAATTCTGAATTCTTACAAATTTCATCTCTCTTTGGCTCATATGCACTCTGAACTCTGTGTACTTAGAAGTAGCATTGTTTGCTGAAATTATGTCCTGGTGTTAGAGACAGGGGAGTTACAGGGAATGAGAGATTTTTGTTGTTATTGTTAATCTATGTTCCAATATCGCCTGGATAAAAATCTGAAAAGATACTATAAGACTATCCAAAAGATAAGTCTGCAAAGTAGCTGAACCCTAACCAGCAAGAAGTTATTGACTGGTCTTTTAGTAAAGTTAGTGAATATTATTCTAAATGGCGTTAAGCCAACCTTCCTTCCTCCTTCCCTTCCTCCTTCCTTTTCTTCCTCTTCCCTTTCTTCTTTGCTTCCCACCTTTCTCCTATTCTTCCTCTCCTCCTCCTCCTCATCTTTTTCCCTCAATAAATAAATGCATTCAGATGTAGAAGCAGTCAGTAGCTTCTTACGGGTAAAGTTTTGGTACAAACAACATGTGATCAAAAGGGTGGATTAAAACCAATATATTCTGCTATGTTAAAAATATTAAATTCATATTTTAAGTACTTTTAGACACTTAATACAAAAGGTGAAGAGTGTGCTAAGTATTTAGTAGTAATGATAGGGCCACCTGGCAAAATGAAGAATTCTATATTGGATGTATAGAATTAGCCCAAGTGAGGTTTAGTTTAAGGATGTATTGTCTCCCTAATGACAGTTCACTCAGTCTTCACTCTTGTTTTTTTTTTTTTGGCGGTACGCGGGCCTCTCACTGTTGTGGCCTCTCCTGTTGGAGAGCGCAGGCTCAGCGGCCATGGCTCATGGGCCTAGCTGCTCTGCGGCATTTAGGGATCTTCCCGGACCAGGGCACGAACCCGTGTCCCCTGCATCAGCAGGCGGACTCTCTCAACCACTGCGCCACCAGGGAAGCCCTCAGTCGTCACTCTTGATGACTTAAACTCTGATTCTCAGAATTCTAATGGCTAGTTAATTAGGCTCTCTAGCACTAAACTATTTTTACTTCAATTTGAAGCTCTCTAATAAGACAAGAGATCCTGTTTGAGTAAAAAAAAAAAAAAAAAAAATCAAGCTTTTTAGAAAAGAGAATTTTTCTATCACTAATATTCTTTTTTTAACATCTTTATTAGAGTATAATTGCTTTACAGTGGTATGTTAGTTTCTGCTTTATAACAAAGTGAATCAGTTATACATATACATATGTCCCCATATCTCTTACCTCCTGCATCTCCCTCCCTCCCACCCTCCCTATCCCACCCCTCTAGGTGGTCACAAAGCACCAAGCTGATCTCCCTGTGCTATACGGCTGCTTCTCACTAGCTATCTATTTTACATTTGGTAGTGTATATATGTCCATGCCAGTCTCTCATTTTGTCCCAGCTTACCCTTCCCCCTCCCCATATCCTCAAGTCCATTCTCTAGTAGGTCTGCATCTTTATTCCCGTCTTGCCCCTAGGTTCTTCTGACCATTTTATTTTTTTTTAGATTCCATATATAAGTATTAGCATACAGTATTTGTTTTTCTCTTTCTCACTTACTTCACTCTGTATGACAGACTCCAGGTCTATCCACCTCACTACAAATAACTCAGTTTCATTCCCTTTTATGGCTGAGTAATATTCCATTATATATATGTGCCACATCTTCTTTATCCATTCTACAGTCGATGGACACTTAGGTTGCTTCCATGTCCTGGCTATTGAAAATAGAGCTGCAATGAACATTGTGGTACATGACTCTTTTTTGAATTATGGTTTTCTCAGTATATGCACAGTAGTGGAATTGCTGTGTCGTATGGTAGTTGTATTTTTAGTTTTTTAAGGAAGCTCCATACTGTTCTCCATAGTGGCTGTATCAATTTACATTCCTATCAACAGTGCAACAGGGTTCCCTTTTCTCCACACCCTCTCCAGCATTTATTGTTTGTAGATTTTTTGATGATGGCCATTTTGACCAGTGTGAGATGATATCTCATTGTAGTCTTGCATTTCTCTGATTAATGATGTTGAGCATTCTTTCATGTGTTTGTTGGCAATCTGTATATCTTCTTTGTAGAAATGTCTGTTTAGATCTTCTGCCCTCTTTTAGATTGGGTTGTTTGTTTTTTTGATATTGAGCTGCATGAGTTGCTTGTATG
Source organism: Aethalodelphis obliquidens (assembly GCF_003676395.1). NCBI lineage: Eukaryota > Metazoa > Chordata > Mammalia > Artiodactyla > Delphinidae > Aethalodelphis > Aethalodelphis obliquidens. Next base: position 6,095,905 of record NW_020837955.1, on the reverse strand, counting down.
TTTTGGAGATTAATCCTTTGTCAGTTGCTTCATTTGCAAATATTTTCTTCTATTCTGAGAGCTGTCTTTTCGTCTTGCATATGGTTTACTTTGCTGTGCAAAAGCTTTTAAGTTTCATTAGGTCCCATTTGTTTGTTTTTATTTCCATTTCTCTAGGAGGTGGGTCAAAAAGGATCTTGCTGTGATTTATGTCATAGAGTGTTCTGCCTATGTTTTCCTCTAAGAGTTTGATGGTGTCTAGGCTTACATTTAGGTCTTTAATCCATTTTGAGTTTTTGTGTATGGTGTTAGGGAGTGTTCTAATTTCATTCTTTTACATGTACCTGTCCAGTTTTCCCAGCACCACTTATTGAAGAGGCTGTCTTTTCTCCATTGTATATTCTTGCCTCCTTTATCAAAGGTAAGGTGACCATATGTGTGTGGGTTTATCTCTGGGCTTTCTATCCTGTTCCATTGATCTATATTTCTGTTTTTGTGCCAGTACCATACTGTCTTGATGACTGTAGCTTTGTAGTATAGTCTGAAGTCAGGGAGCCTGATTCCTCCAGCTCCGTTTTTCTTAAGATTGCTTTGGCTAGTCGGGGTCTTTTGTGTTTCCATACAAATTGTGAATTTTTTTTGTCCTAGTTCTGTGAAAAATGCCAGTGGTAGTTTGATAGGGATTGCATTGAATCTGTAGATTGCTTTGGGTAGTAGAGTCATTTTCAGAGTGTTGATTCTTTCAATCCAAGAACATGGTATATCTCTCCATCTATTTGTATCATCTTTAATTTCTTTCATCAGTGTCTTACAATTTTCTGCATGCAGGTCTTTTGTCTCTTTAGGTAGGTTTATTCCTAGATATTTCATTCTTTTCATTGCAGTGGTAAATGGAAGTGTTTTCTTAATTTCACTTTCAGATTTTTCATCATTAGTGTATAAGAATGCAAGAGATTTCTGTGCATTAATTTTGTATCCTGCTACTTTACCAAATTCATTGATTAGCTCTAATAGTTTTCTAGTAGCATCTTTAGGATTCTTTATGTATAGTATCATGTCATCAGAAAACAGTGACAGCTTTACTTCTTTTCCAATTTGGATTCCATTTGTTTCTTCTTCTTCTCTGATTGCTGTGGCAATCAGGATGGGACAGGGGTTAAAGGAGCAGCTGATCTGGGGGCTCTGGCTCACTGAGGCCGGGGGGAGGGAGGGGTATGGATGCGGGGTGAGCCTGTGGTGGCAGAGGCCCGCTTGACGTCGCACCAGCCTGAGGTGCGCCGTGCATTCTCCCGGGGAAGTTGTCCCCAGATCCCGGGACCCTGGCAGTGACGGGCTGCACAGGCTCCCGGGAGGGGAAGTGTGGAGAGTGACCTGTGTGGATAGCTCGCACACAAGCTTCTTGGTGGCTGTGGCAGCAGCCTTAGCATCTCATGCCCGTATCTGGGGACCGTGCTGATAGACGCGGCTCACGCCTGTCTCTGGAGCTCCTTTAAGCAGCTCTCTTAATCCCCTCTCCTCGCGCACCAGGAAACAAAGAGGCAAGAAAAAGTCTCCTGCCTCTTTGGCAGCTCCGGACTTCTTCCCCGGACTCCCTCCCGGCTAGCTGTGGCGCGTTAGCCCCCTTTAGGTCTGTTCACGTACCCAAGCGCCGTCCTCTCCCTGGGATCCGCCTGAAGCCCGAGCCTCAGCTCCCAGCCCCGCCCACCCTGGCAGGGGAGCAGACAAGCCTCTCGGGCCGCTGAGTGGTGGTCGGCTCCGATGCTCTGTGCGGGAATCACTCCGCTTTGCCCCCCGTACCCCTGTGGCTGTGCTCTCCTCCGTGGCTCCGAAGCTCCCCTGCTCTGCCACCCACAGTCTCTGCCCGCGAAGGGGCTTCTAGTGTGTGGAACCCTTTCCTTCTTCACAGCTCCCTCCCACTGGTACAGGTCCCGTCCCTATTCTTTTGTCTCTGTTTTTTCTTTTTTTATTTTGCCCTACCCAGGTACGTGGGGAGTTTTCTTGCCTTTTGGGAGGTCTGAGGTCTTCTGCCAGCGTTCAGTAGGTGTTCTGTAGGAGTTGTTCCACATGTGGATGTACTTCTGATGTGTTTGTGGGGAGGAAGGTGATCTCCACGTCTTACTCTTCCGGCATCTTGAAGCTTCTCCCACTAATAATTATTCCTCATAGCTCTGGTTAAATTGCTCTGGCATCTCAAAGTACATGATTAACTTCTTTAAATAGTTTTTTTTTGATATAAACTTAACAAAAACCTGATTATATTTTTGCATACTTTTCTCTCTTCCAAGTAAACAGAGGATTCCTTTCAGAAAATTTTATAAATTGTCAATAAAGAAATAAAGTGAAAATGCCTTTTTATTTTTAGATTAATGCCCTAACCTAAGATGAAAACTTAATTTGCTCCTTTGGACATATAAGGACCCTTTGGAAAGACCCTGGCCCACTCCAAATGTAGTGGACTTAAGAACTAGGACATCTTACTCTTCCTTTTCTGAAAAGTGGCAGACTTTATTCATACTTAAGGTTCTTAGGCTCAAATTTAGACAGAATTATTCAAAGCAGATTTTAGAATTAACAAATATACTATAGAGTTAGACCTGGAGTACTTCAGGACTCTGTGGCTGACATTATTTTTCTGATCTTTTTGTCTGAGCCACATGTTTGATCTCACTTATTCAAGCTCTAGGTGTTTACTCTGTGGAAATCCCAGCATCCATAAGTCCCTTCAATACTAGCTTTGTCATCTTGTTTCACCAACCTGCCTATATCCCTGTTTCACCAACCTGCCTGTATCCCTGTCCTGGTGTCGCCTGGCTCGTCTGTTGCTGCCATCAACACCCATTAATTTGGTCTCTCCAGAATTAGTTGAAGTTGAGTGCAATATAGTAAACAGGTAGTGTTTTGGGATGACAGAAAAAACAGTATGGTCTAGGGGAGTAAGTGGGCCTGAGGTTGAAATGGGATGTTGATGAAGGAGCCGAATGCAAACCAGGGAAATAAGTCAGTAATCCCAGCACACAGGGACAGATCTGGAGTTTATGTGAAACTGAAGGTCTTGTGCTTAGGACAGAATCAGTGAATGAACCACATTGGAATATCATTTTAGCTGAAGATTTTGATACACCAGGAAAAAGCCATAACTTGGGAAGAGCTGAAGTTGAGAATTAAATTCATAAGCACTGAGAATTAAAGGCATCATAATCATGAAAATTGAGGCATAGGAGATAGCTTTATATGGATTTCAAATACCTTTTAAAAATATAGCTTTTCTAAATTATTTCATTTTAACTGTTATACATTAATAAAATAAAGCATATTTTATAAAAATTCTAAAAAATAAGAGAAAATTGTTACTTTCCAAAAAGATACCTGCTGTCAGCATTTGAGGATTTTAGTTATAATTTTCTACTCATGTGAAAGTTTTACCTAACTGTGCTCATGATGTGTACACAGTTTTTAATGTTGTTAATGTAACATTACATCTTTTCATGTTATTTAATATTAAATCTTTCCATACTCTTCTTTGCCGTCATATGCTGTCAACCATTGACTTCTCTACTTGAGATTAAAGGACTCTTAGTTCTGGGCTTCCCTGGTGGTGCAGTGGTTAAGAATCCGCCTGCCAATGCAGGGGACACAGGTTTGAGCCCTGGTCAAGGAAGATCCCACATGCCACGGAGCAACTAAGCCCATGCGCCACAACTACTGAGCCTGCGCTCTAGAGCCCGCGTGCCACAACTACTGAAGCCTGAGTGCCTAGAGCCAGTGCACTGCAATGAAAAACCCGCGCACGGCAACGAAGAGTCGCCCCCGCTCGCCACAACTAGAGAAAGCCCACGTGCAGCAATGAAGACCAATGCAGCCAAAAATAAAAACAAATAAATAAATAAACTTAAGAGAGAGAAAAAAAAAGGACTCCTGGTTCTGCGAGACCAGGGGATAGTGTAGATGTAATAAGAAAGAGACTTAGAATGGAGGTAACACAACTTCAACCTACTTACGTGCGCTTGCTGTGAATTCCGAGCACGTGCTAATCATACTGTCCTAGGACAGTGGAGAATGGTTAGTGTCAGGAAAAGATCCTGGAGAGGAGTGAGACTGATATGCAGCTTTAAAAAGGAAAGCTTGTGGGTTGGTCTTAAACGTTCTTTTCATGTTGGGTTTTCAGATGCGTAAAGAAGGTTTTCACAGATCCTCTATTTTGATAGGAGAAGAAATTAAGTTAGACACTTCCTAATTTGGGTATAACATTTAAAAAGCATTTTTTATTGCAGTATACCATATGTACTATAATGTGCACAAATCTTAAGAGTATAAATCAGTGCATGCTTATCTATTTCTATGCCCATGTAACCAAGATCAAGTTACAGTATGTTTTCAGGTCCTTGGTATGTGGGCCTCTCACTGTTGTGGCCTCTCCCATTGCGGAGCACAGGCTCCGGACGCACAGGCTCAACGGCCACGGCTCACGGGCCCAGCCGCTCCGCGGCATGAGGGATCTTCCCGGACCGGGGCACGAACCTGTGTCCCCTGCATCTGCAGGCGGACTCTCAACCACTGGGCCACTAGGGAAGCCCTTCAGGTCCTTGAAAGGCTCTTCTGTGCCACTTCCCAGTTAATCTCCTCTGTCAAAGATGACCATTCTGAGCTCGACCATCATTGATTAGTTTTGCCTGTCTTTCACCTTTTTATTGGAATCATATAGTACGTACTCTTCTGTGGCTGGCTTTTGTTGCTTAACATTATGTCTGAGAGAGCCATCTCTTCTGTTGTGTGTATCAGTAGTTCATTCCATTTTTATTGCTCTGTATAAATATGCCACAATTTGTCCATTTTAATGACAATGGTCATTTGAGTTCTTTCCAGTTTTGAACTTTTGTAAATAAAGCTACTGGAAGCTTTCTTTTTTTTCCTGAAAGCTTTCTTGACCAAAGACACCAAAAGTGTCTTTTGGTGAGAAATGCCTTCATTTGTCATGAGTTTATTCCTTGGGATAAAATTTCTGAGCCATAGAGAAGGCATATATTTAACTTTTACAGATAGTGCCATATAATTCTCTAAACTGGTTGAGTCAATTTATACTCCCACCAACAATGAGAAGGTGTACTCCAGATCCTTGCCAACATTTCATATTTAAATTTTTTTCAAATTTTATTTGGCTAGGGCCACAACAGTGAGAGGCCCGTGTACCAAAAAAAAAAAAATTGTATTTGGCTAAAACATTTTAATAAACTAGAATATCAGTCTCCAAATCATTTTGAGTGCATATCTTAACATTTTTTAGCATACTGCCATACACACACGCACACACACACACACACATAGTATACATCCCTTTATAAATGAAATACAGGTACTTCTGAACTAAAGCATACAGAAAATAAAATTTTTGGAAGGTGAAATTAAAATAAATAGAATTAGTAATATTCCTTTCATCAGCCCCATCGATTGTTGCACAGTTTTTGCAAGAAGACCTGCGATGTAAGGATCATAATGAAATCAGTGATTGCAGATGGAATGACTCTACTATCTTGCACAAAAAACCCGTCCCTGGGTTCCCTGGGTGCTACCAGTTTCTCCTGGTCTAGCTTTAGAGGACAAACTAAACTAGATTAGACTGAAGTTTTCCTAGGTCTAGAATCAAAATATAGAAAAGATTTTGGGGGCTGATGATTGTGAGTCATTCCAGTGTAGCCGGCCTCTCGTGTCTTCTCTGGTGCTGTCCATCAAGCTAGTGTACCCTCCCCAGAGGACGACTTTAAGGCACGCGTGCATGCCTGGATTGTAGACCATTTTTTGGTCCCATGTTTACTTTGCTTGTAGTTGATTTTTCCTTTGCTACTGATGGTCCTTCTTAACTGGTGGTTCTCAAAGTATGCTATGGGTATCCCCGACACTCTAGGGGGATCCATGAGGTCAAAACTGTTTTCCTAAAAGTATTTTCCTGGGCTTCCCTGGTGGCGCAGTGGTTGGGAATCTGCCTGTCAATGCAGGGGACACAGGTTTGAGCCCTGGTCTAGGAAGATCCCACATGCTGCGGAGCGACTAAGCCCGTGCGCCACAACTACTGTGCCTGCGCTCTAGAGCCCGTGAAGCCCATACGCCTAGAGCCCGTGGCACACAACAAGAGAAACCACTGCAATGAGAAGCCCGTGCACTGCAGAGGAGAGTAGCCCCCGCTTGCCGCAGCTAGAGACAATCAGACCACAGCCACGAAGACACAGCACAGCCAGAAATGAATAAATTAAATAATTTTTTAAAAACCCTATTTTCCTAATTATACTAAGGTGTTATTTACTTTTTTCATTCTTATTCTCTCACAAGGGTACAGTGGGGTTTTCCAGAGGCAAAAATAGCTAATGGAATATATGCTGATATATTTTTGTGTTAGAATTTTTAAAAAGATTTTATGATCTATTATGGTAAATATAGTTATAACCCATACAAACAAAAATTCTTTGGAGTCTTTAGTAATTTTTAAAAGTTGTAAAGGGGGCTTGAGATCAAAAACATTGAGAATTGAGAACCACTCTTTTAAATTAAAACCAGATAAAATGAGGACAAAAACTCTAGACTTTATTAGAAATATCCTTTCTAGTACTAGCATATGAAAATAAAATATGTTATCTTAAGGAGAAAGGCTAGTACCAAAGCCTCACTGAAAGATGAAATGTATTTTTCACTCTTAGTAAAGTTATTAAGAGGGCGATTGTTATGGGGAAGAAAATTTTTTTTCAGTTTTCTATAGCTTTGTAGTGTATTTCAGATAAAAGTGGGCTTATGTCTTTCACTGCACTTTTAGGTTAATATTCTTTTTCAAGATTTGGAAACTTTTGAACAGATAGTAGTTTTCTGGTGGATAGATCTATGCTTATGGAAAAGAATTGGGAATTTATTAAACAATAAATTCTATCCATTTCTTCTGTATAATATGCAGGCTGAAACTAACATCAATGGAATCACCTTCGAATACAAAATGATAACCTTGAACAAGTAGCTAATTTCAAACCCAGACATCTAGTTTTTTAATAAATTTATATATTTTATTTTATTTTATTTTTGGCCACATTGGGTCTTCGTTGCTGCGTGCACGCTTTTCTCTGGTTGCAGAGAGTGGGACTACTCTTCGTTGTGGTGCACAGGCGTCTCATTGCGGTGGCTTCTCTTGTTGTGGTGCACGGGCTTCAGTAGTTGTGGCACACGGGCTCAGTAGTTTTGGCTCAAGGACTCTAGAGAGCAGGCTCAGTAGTTGTGGCGCATGGGCTTAGTTGCTCCGCGGCATGTGGGATCTTCCCGGACAAGGGCTTGAACCTATGTCCCCTGCATTGGCAGGCATATTCTTAACTACTGTGCCACCAAGGAAGCCCAGCTAGTTTTAACATAAGCCATGAGGCTGCCAGATTTTCTCAGTAGAAGGTCCTTTCTCCTGTCTTCATATCCAATATATAAAATTTGAGTGTATCTCTCTACAGTATCAGTTCTTGGCACTTCTGACACATGTCATAGAATCCATCCATGAATTTACTTTATCTAGAAACTGTTGAATGTTTCCTGAAACATTTTGTTGGAGAGAGACGGGTTAGGGCTCAGTGTTGGTTATTCTTTGTGTTCTAAATTCTGTCTTGAAATAGTTACAGTGTGTTTGGACTATGTTAGCATTCCATAGAAATGTTAAAATGCTTTAAATATCCCTTCTCTAATTTTTATAAGGATTGCATTCAGAGAAATTGTTGGTTATATTATCCAGAATTTTTTTATCCATGTGATAAATTCCCTAGAAGATTCAGTACTGTGTCAGCATTTGTCATGTCTCCAGGTGAACATGAATACTTTATTCAGATATTGAGAACTACCTTTCCATTATTTCCTTGGTTGAGAGAAATTAAGTTCTAAATCTAATGTTCAATTAGAGTAAATTTAATGCCAGAAGTCCTGTTTGCATTTTTTCCCCCCTGAAAAATTTGATTTGGATATTTTAGATTTTCTTTCTCTAGTTTTATTTGTGTTTTGAGATTTTAAATTGTTCCCTGTCCTTTGTGGATATAGGCATAGCTTAAATCAAATATATAAGTCCATGTTCATATCAGTGCATTCGTGTGTAACATGATTGTGAATGTCAAGGTGTTTCAACATTTCGAATTATTTGAGTTGCAGTTTTAGTTTGGAAAGAAGATTTTTTCTCAAGTCTTGGGAACTTTAATCTATACTGTATAGTAACATAAATTTTCCTCATTAATGGTTTTCAGTCTTTCCTTTTCACTCCAACCCACAAAAGATGGCTGACTTTTATTTTTAAGCATAGGTTGCTGTAGCCATGATCTCGGTTATTAATGTTGTAAATAGCTAGGTGTGAGTGGGGGACATAGACCCACATTTTTTGTATGGCATAGAAATTAATGAGGCAAAGTAAACACAGACCAACTAGGTGTTTTTAGATTCTGTAAATCGAGTTACACCTGCATGATTTTTGTCGTATTCAGTTTCTGCCATGCTCTCTCCCCCTTTCTGTTGTTCAGTCTTTGATAATCAGAGGAGTAATAAGGCAAGACCAAAAAGACTTTAAACATTTTAAAACAAATGCATTAAGAAAAAAAAATACAGTATTTGTTCTAACCAGACAAGAAAACCAAGATGGAGTTTAACATTGAATTTTCACTGAGGAACTGAGATAAGAGCATTTCAGAAAAAGGGACAGCCTAAGCAAAAGAACAGAATTGGAAAAATTGAGACAGTTGATGATGTCTTTAGGGCGTCAGCCTGTGGTCTGCTCTGCCCTTCTCCCTTGTCTGCAATGGCTGCCTGACCCATTTCTCCCCACCCCCAGCCTGCCAAATTCCTACTCTAATGTTTCTCCCTGGAAATTTCAAAGTGAGTCATCTGATCTTAATTTGGTAGGTGATAGGAAAAGATTAAAAGTTTTTGAGCGGGTGTCAGGGTTTTAGCTATGCATTCTTAAAATTAGTCTAGAAGGAGTGTGTAGGAAGGGTTGAAGTATGGAGAAAACAGGAGACAAAGGAGGGGATGATCCATCATCAAGGCTCAAAACTGTCCCATTTTTGAAATCTCAAGATTGAAATCCCCAAGTCTGACCCTCATTTGTGATTTCCCAGCATTTGGATGAAGAATGAGAAATAAGAGAGGAAAGAAGAAGCGGGTGGTTTCCATGAACTCAAGACAGTAAACTTGAAAACAGATGCCCTTTCAAGGGTACAATTCTAGAAATGTAGTAAAGGGTGGGTAATGAGGGAAAGCTGTGTTTTTAGGAGCAATCATGAATTCTCCATCTCATCATCTCTTTCTTGGATGAGTTTACCAAGCTAACAGTTGGAGAAAATGCAATAGACACCATGGATTAGCCCGTGGTGGTGCATTTAACATCTGTGATGTTGTAGGTAAGATGGAACAATTTAGGCCAAGTATGAAGATAGTCCCGTAGCACACCACTCTAAATGCAGCTTTTAAAAATTCCAACAAAAGAGAGTAATAGCTTCCTATAATAAACCAATATAATATTCCCTGGCCCCTACCCCATGTGTAAATTCTTAAGATTCTGTTTTAATAAAATATGTGGCAAAAGAAGAAGATTCATTGAACTGTTCCCTCTGGGAACCAAGAGTCTTTCAATTAAATGCAACTAGTTCTGCAGGCGTTTGTAGAAGTGCTGATGAAGGTTCAGCTCACAGCAAAAACTTTCAATTTTAGTAGTTTTTTTTGTACCTAGGCCTTCAAAAATGACCTAAAACCAAGAGCCATTAAATGTTCATATCAGCTGGATGAACTCCCAGGCCTTTCTCATTTGGAAAACGGTGATTGCTACATAAAATAAATGTCCATGAGTGGCTTCCGTGTCACTGGGAAAGGGATTCCTTCTAGAAAAATGGAACCAAGAGAGCCAGGGTCCTTGCTTCCCAGGAAGAGAACAAAGAGGAAGAAAGGAAGGTGTTCTTTAACACTCTCCACCTGTTACTAATCATCAAAAAGAGAAATTGGGGTATTTATGAAGTCACTTTCATCTTATTAAAACATACTAAAATGGATAGGATGAAAAAGAATTCCATTCTTTCTATTGCTTGCAAGAAAAGATTAATTGAACAAACTTACAGTAACAAGTTTAGCTTCCCCCGAGGAGAAAATAAACCACAACAGTGGTGTTTGAGAGACAGCATCTATATGGTACAGTCCATTAACACTAAGGGAAATAATTAGTTTTTTTAGTGATGACTGATGAATTATTTTAACTTATTTATAAACATTAAGGCTACATCAATAAAGCAGAATTTTCTAAAATATTCAAGGCAAAGAAAAACAAAATCCTATTCATTGATTATCTCAGCATTCAGATTTTTGCCCTAATTATTTAATTTCCTTGATTCTGTAGAACTATTTCCATATGTACTCACCAACTGACAAGATTCTCAAATAAATAACACAAAAATTATGAAAAATCCTTGCAAGAGTAAATATCATTTATTCCTGCAGTATTTTTGGCTAAATTTCATTCATAAAGAGAGTTAAGTTGAATATAACATCTGACTTTCATAAACATTAATCAGAGCTAAATATCAGTAATAACTCGCTTAAGCTTTTGGACCTGGAGTTCTGTGAAACATGTGATTGTCTTATTTGAGGATCCTTTAGTGGAGAAAAGATAATACTATGTTTTTGATACTCTTAATTGCTAGAGGTAATGATTCACTAAATTTCGTCTTGGGCTTATTAACACATGGGTCTGTATGCATTGCATCACTGAACTGCAGTGACTAATATTCCTAGAGAACTAAAATTGAAGACCCCATATTAAGACATAAAGGGAGGCCACGATGATTCTGCATAAGTATTTATATATATTTTTAAATATATTACTTTATTTTTCACTGCCATATTGTTTCTAGCTAGAAAAGTGCCATCTATGGAGTAAGACTGCTTCTCATAACTTCTGGTTTTTTGAACACTGAACTTTTCCATTTTCCTTCTAATTTCTGGAAGAAAGTTTGGAATCAAATGATCACATCTGATTAGACAACAGGATACTTGAAGGATCACAGGTTTTCTCTGGATCCCTGAGAAACTTTTTGTTTGTGATGATAAGAGCTTGTAAAATGACAGTGATGTCAGACGCTGAGGCTGTGGGCAACTGCATTTCATCATATAGAGAAGATATATCTGAATTATTGGAAAACTCAGTGATAACTTCTCATTTTACTTATACTGAAAATGTTGCATATGCACATTTTTAGTATCTGTAGATAGAATAATGGTAGCAAGTTGTCAAAGTGGCTCAAATTTCAACATAGTTTAGAAGCTTTGATTTCTAAAATTTTTACTCTAGTTGACCTTCACATATTAATGGAAGAATTATTATTCTTCAACAGATAAGTATATTTCATAATTCACACATGAAAAGATCAGAAACGTTTTAACATATTGACTGGTTTCTTGACAAAGAAGCTATTTGGCTGGTTCTTTGGTGCTGGGGCTCGTCTCCAGACAGATGGGAGTTCTCCTTGCCTTACTGAGTAGATAGGGCACAGAATTCAAAACTGTGTTAGAAAATTACTTGCTAATGGCGAGGGGAGGAAGAGCCTTTACAGAAGCAAAATGGTGATTACTACTTTCTATAAAGTATTAAAATTAACATCACTGATAGTGGGATAACTTGACATCTTATGGCTCTTGATGTGATGCAGTGCAAAGTACACGGCATTATCTGTGAAGTGTTCTTGTCAACAATGTTAAACTGTAACCTAATAAAGCCTTTCAATGTAATTTTCAGTTTATAGGAAGTACAAAGATATGGGAACAAATTAAATGACCTGACAAGGAAACAATGAGACAGATAGACAAATTACAATGCGGTAATTCATTAAGAAAACTGGCCTGGTCACTTCAAAACATTAATGTAATGAAAAAATGTTCATGGGACTCTTCAAAATTAAAGAAACTAAAGAGACATAATAGCCAAATTAAATCTGTGTTAGTTATCTGTTGCAGTATAACAATTATACCAAAATATAGTGGTTTAAAACAACAAACTTTCATATAATTTCTGTCGGGGTGAAATCTGGGTTCAGCTCTGCTAGGTGCCTCTGGCTGAAGTTCTCTCATGAGGTTGCCATAAAGTTGTTGACTAGGCCTGAGTCTCATCTGAAGGCTCATCTGGTGGAGGTGGGGAGTGAGGAACCATTGCCAAGCTCACTCACGTGGCTGTCAGCAGGCCTCAGCTCCTTGCTGTGTGGGCTTTTCCACAGACCTGCCTCACAGCACGGTAGCTGGCTTCTGTCAGGGTGAGTGATTCAAGAAAGAGCCGATAATGCCCAAGATAAAATCCATAGCCTTTCATAATTTTATCTCAAAAATGACATCCTGTCACTTCTGCATTCTCATTCTTTGAAGTGATTCATTAAGTCCAGCTCACATTTGAGAGGCTATGGTGGCAGAATTATATACAAGGACGTGAAGACCAGGAGACAAAAACCATTGGGGGCTATCTTAGAAGGTACTGACCACAAATTGCATAAAGCCTGATTGGTTCCAGTTATAGGAAAAAATCTATAAAATTTATTTGGGGGACAATCAGGAAAATTTGAATATGAGTTTGATAGTAATATTAGGGAATTATTAATATTCTTAGCTGTCAATGATGTGGTTATGTAAGAGAATGCACATATTCTTAGAAGATACAGGCTTGAGTATTTAGGCGCAAAGTATTGTGATATGTCTAACTTATTTCCTAATTATATACACACATACAAATAAACATACACTTATACATACACATGTACACATAAATACATACGTAGATGGAAACATAGATAAAGTAATAACAGTGGCTGAATCTACGTAATAGGTATGTGGATGTTCGTTGTCCTTTTCTTTCCAGTTCTCAGTCTGTTTTGAAAATTTTTTGTTAAAAATGTTGACTAAAATGATGTGTTAGTTCAGCTTTACTTGTCTTGTTTTAGCGAGTCCAGGAAAGCCGGTTGCGCAAGACTATACAAACTTCTCACACTTTCAAGGGCTGTTCAAGATACTAAACAGTCATAATGTTGATAACCAGTTTTTCCCAGGTTCACTTCCCTTGCTGTAATACCTATTATAATCCTTAATACCTATGTTGACAGTGTAACCACACTGGGGAAGGGTGAAAAGATTTCCCAGGAGAGCAGGGGTCTGGGGATGTTCACTACCATGGATTTGATGATTTTTATACCCAGTCAGGCTATGATTTTCTCCTCCTTTCATATTTTCCTTCAGGATTTTTATCAGCTTTTCTTTTGGAAATTTTCATGCTCCAGCCATATAACCTCTCTTCTACCTAAATCTTCTTTACTCCCTCAATACTTAATTATTTTCAAACACTCTTGGACAGTGAGTCTTAATTGTGATGATTTGCATCTGTTGGTCAGCTACGTCTTCACTAGAACTACTTTTTGAGCTATTGGACAGTTTTCCAAAGCACATAATTTTCTGATTTGTTAGAGATACTATGCTTTCATTAATCATATGTAACGCTCTGTCTTTAAATGTATCCCAGGCCATAGGTGCACATTCACTAACATTAGGAAAATTGGCTTATTTATTTTTTCTAGTCGTGTTGCAATATAAATGTGATCTCCACAGTGTAATCATGTATTCAATTGCTGTTAAAGTGATCTTTAAAAAGCTGTTTGTAATAACATTTAACACTTTCAACCATGACATGATACCCCCAGGAATAATTACTAAATCTATGTTAACTTTTTCTGCTTTTCTTCTTAGTTCCATTAGCTAACCTCTGTAGCATCCAGACCATTAATGATGTTTTTTTCAGACTAATGTGTCTTCTCCCAACAGTATATTGGTTGTCAAAATGAACATCATTGATAGAATTTAGTGAAGACTGATGTGTGGCAATTTCTTCTGTTTTAGGGATATTTGGGAGAAACAAAGTCTTATTTTTAGGTATTATGTGTATCCTGTAAAATCCTGGGTACTTTCATAGATTAACCTTAAAACCAGGACATTTCAAGCAATGTGCCGCTTAAAAATGTTTTTTCTGGTAGCAACATCATTATATATTCACTGTAGAAGATTTAGAAAATAAAGCATAAATTAAAAAATAAAACCACTTTAACCCCACCACTCAGGGAAAATCACTGGTAACATTTTGGTCTATTTCAAACTATCCTTCCTCCAGTCACCAAGAGAGTGTATATGAGGTAAGATGAGAATGTCTGCATGTAAGAGGAGAACAAAAACTAAAACCACGAAAAGGAAGAGCAAAATAAGCCTGGGGGTAGGAAGGCCATCCAGAGCTGGTGTGGTGGCTCCGTACATTTTTCAAGACCCAAGTTACTCCGAGCCCATTGCTATACCATCTCTAGGGTTCCCTACATTCCTAGTGTGCTTCATTCTCGTGGTCCAAAGTTGTAACCTAGTTTATCCCTCATCTCTGCATTGTAGCCAGTACGATGGAGGAAGGGAATTAGATGGGGGCCCACTCTCTGCAACAAATTTCATATGTTGCTTCCTATACATTCGATTGGCCATAACTTAGTCACCTACTCACAAAGATGTCTGGGTGCAAAATAGGAGTCTTAGAGAGAGAAAATGTGAGAATTAATGAAAGGCAATATTCCAGTTTATGTGGGCAGGAATTATCTCTAGATGATGGGATAGGGGGTGACTTAAGTTTTCCATATGTCCACATATATGACTGTATATTAGTAAACCTACAGAGCTACTTTCTGTAAAACAGTTGAATATATCAGACATCTTTTATTTGTTTTGAAATAATTGACTTTTTCTTAGAAAAACGTGCACAGAAAAATACTGATTCTCATTTTGAAGAGAAGCAAACTGATCCTCCAGAGACGCTGAGAAATTTTCCAATACCACAACGTTTATGAGGGATGGAAACTGTTAAGCATCGTACAAGAACTCATTTTAAATTAATGCTTATTGCACAAAGCCACAGTTGCTCCCTCAAAGGAGAACTGAGTTTATGAAGCACCTTGATGTGCCAAGTGCATGCAGTGTATACCTAAGATTCCTAGTCTACTTAATCATCTAAACCAAGGGTCAGCAAACATTTTCTGTGAAATGGCTTTGTGGGCCAAGATTCTCAGGAATATTATTGAGGTACTTATAACTAAAAAGGAAACAAATTTCTTTTTTTAAACCATTTAAAAATGCACAAACCATTCTTAGCTCATCAGAGGTAAAAAATTAGGTGGCCGGCCCTAGTTTGCCAACCTCTGTTCCACATAGCCCAGTGCAATATCCATACAGTGATTTGATCGTTCTGCAGATGAGCAAGCAGTGATTTAGAGTGCTTGCCTGCGTTCACAAAACCGGTAAATAGCAGGGCTGGGATTGGACCCATGTTTTTCTGACTCCAAAACCTATGCTCTTTCTACTTGGCTGCACTAACAGAACACGTAAACTCTTACATAGAAATACAGGTTCTCTAGAGGAAAAAAATGTTGTCTAGAGCGAAGGTATTTACAGACCCTGCCAGGATCCTATGGGTGGAAGTCAGGAACTTCATCTCACTTGATGCCTTTGTACTATAGGCAAGTTGCAGACCCATTGAGTAAACCATGAATAAACTCTTGAAAAAGTGAGGCTATGTCTAGTTATAGGATTTATTTCACTTGAGGTAAAACTGGTCTTACCCTGCATTAGTGCAGGCTGAAATTTTTGTGTTCAAAAGGAAAAGAAGGAAAGATAATCGATGTTTTAACTTTACTTGAAAATAGAGCTTTTGAGAGATTAGAGATTTTGAGAGATTATAAAGTGTTTCCATTTCCCGTTCTATTGAAATGATATTGTGATGGCCTCTTGAAAGAAAAGACTTAGAGGTCTGGGTTGTCATCCAAGGGCTAAACATGGAATGCTGTGCGTTAGTCATGAATGGTAACAAATCTACCCCCCGCAGGAGGGACCTGACTTGTTGAGCCGCACGCTGAAAAACGAGAAATGACAGACTGCGTTGCAGGTGATGAGACGGGGCCTTTTAGGGAGGTGTCTTGTTTGAGCATGAAGAGTGGGGTTACTGAGTGGCTTAAAAGTTCATTGGTTCTCATGGGGCTTCCCTGGTGGCGCAGTGGTTGAGAGTCCGCCTGCCGATGCAGGGGACACAGGTTCGTGTCCCGGTCTGGGAAGATCCCACATGCCGCGGAGCGGCTGGGCCCGTGAGCCATGGCCGCTGAGCCTGCGTGTCCGGAGCCTGTGCTCTGCAATGGGAGAGGCCACAACAGTGACAGGCCCGCGTACCGCAAAAAAAAAAAAAAAAAAAAAAATTCATTGGTTCTCAATAGCTAGAGGTTTAAAGGACCTCAGTAGGGATAAAGTCACTGAGTATACATTAATCATATTCATCTCCGTTGAGTTCCCATGGCTTGCCAAAATTATTATATAGTTATGAAGTTCTAATTTTCACAACAGCCGTGATAGGTATGCCTTGTTCCAACCTGAGAGATGAGGAAACTGAGGCTCTTGAGATGAAGTCATTTCCAGTGTCGCACAGTATGTGGTCACGTCCTTTCCATTTTATGTACCATGCTGCTGCTTATGCTAGTTAATACCAACCCAGAGGGTTGTGGTGGAAGTGTGCCCAGAGCATTTCCTTGACTACTTTAGCATCATTTTGCTTGTGAGATAGATTGAGCATTTCTGGTTGGGCTGGTACCGCAATTACAGTGGTCCCTATAGTCATTGAGTATATTTGAGAAATGATAGGACTTTTTGAATTTGAAGATCAGATATTAAGCTACTGGAAAACTACTGAGAAAATCAGATTTTTCTCAGTCTTTTGCCATTGAGTCTTTATGCTTAACCACACTGAAAGAGAAGTAGTTTGAGTTTTCTGTTAACATGATTAAATAGCACAATTTAAATGTAAAGATTGTCAAAGTGAGGTTGACAGAAATGATTTGCTATGCAGGTAGAACTTGCTTGGAGATGGAAGTTAATAGCCTTTATAAAGATTTTCTAAATAAAACATTTAGAATTAACTTCTCAAGTCTTTTGAATATGGTAGTTAAAGAGATGAAATAACACACTTCATGGGACATGGAGGAATACAAATGGGTATATGAACAGCATTTTATTAGTTTGAGGCCTTTTATGTTCTGAAGTTCTCTACCTTCCTAGCCTTCTCTCTTGCTGTTTGCTACCACAGATCTTTTATTCCTGCCATAAACTTGATTTCCCCAAATACGCACAGTTCTTTCTTTTCCTCTGACACTTTGCTCTGCTCTTCCTGTTGCCTGAGAAAGCCTTCCTCCCTCTCCTCCGAGCCAATGCCCACTGGTATTTCCTCTACCCCGGGCATCCCTCAAGGCTAGGGTAGGGGCTTGTCCTCCATGAGCTTAGAACCTACATGAATTGCTCCCTCACTGCATCAGCTCTTCAGACTTTGCCTCACTTCATTACTATGCACTCCCCTTGGAAAGTTTGGAAACCAGGTTACTTGACTTGTAGTTCTCTTTGTGGTCAATATCAATCATTAAAAACATAGTGGCAGTTAAAAACATTTATTAGTAAAAAAACAGATTTAAAAGTGATGGAATGTATAGCTAATTATTAGAACTTGTAAGGAAAATATTTAAAATATAATCCAAGATTATAGCCCAATTACAATGTGCTCATGTACAGTGATTTAAAGAATTTCTTTTTTCTGGCCTAAAATATTTTTGTGGTTTTGGTTTGCGTTTGGTTTTGTTCTATTTGGAGTAGTAAAACGTAGCAAAACAGATTCAGTTATATATCATTATCTGTTCTCTCACATTTGTGTTACTAAGTGGAAAGATGGTTAAAAGTCACACATAGACAGAAAATCTAAATATGAATAATGAAGTCCTGAATAACTCTTGGACGGTTTTAGCAGAGTTTCTAGAAGGAAGTATTCTCTTAGACTCAGTCAGATCTCCAGGTCCTATTTTTTCAAAGGGAGTCTCCTTCTTTAAGCCAAATATAAAAATAGTTTTCCTTTGAAGGTATGCTGCCAGCTGTAAGCCTCAACTGTAAACTACCAGCCTTACACCTTGGGGGTCTCAGTGCCTTTGTTATCTTTTCTCTTTCCCTAAGTACCGGAGCAGAAGATGTTTCAGCAACCTTTTCTTCTCCCATTAATTCTTGGAAAGCCCCAATTCAAAAGCTGGTAGTACCAGGAATTTTCCAGTTAAATGAAAACAATTATGATGCCCCTGGGGCTGTTTAGCCAATGATTGGAGTAATAGGAAATGAGAACTACTAAGTTAGTTCTTCACCAAATAAATTCTTTAAGTGCTGAGATAGCCCAATTTTCCCAGCCCAACCTGGGGCTCATTACTGGCCGCATTAATGTCACATAAACTTGGGGGTTGATGTTTTTGAAGGGAGATTCAAGAACCTGACTGTAATAAGAGGGTTCTAGTGACAGCACTAATGTATGAGAAATGCATAAACTGACATTTCAGGGGTGTCCCCTTAGACTTGTACCATAAGAAAGAGCTGTTCTTCCTCTCCGCAACTCCCCCAGTTGGTTGAGCAGGGGTTTTCAGAATTGAAATGATTAAAATAAAGATGAAATATACATGGTTATTTTATTAAATGCATATTTATTTCTGACCTCCCCAGCTCATGTCTGCACTCAATTTCCTGTTGCTGTACTTTTCAGTTTCATATTCAAAGTGATGGTGGGAACATTTAGCATCGAGGAAAACAAATTCATCTTCTCGTTCTCCCCGTGCCCACCCCACCGCCACCATGTTCAGGGGAAACATTTAATTCAGTGATTCAGGCAACAGTTTCAAAGTTTGTATATAGATTTTAAAGAGGTTGAAAAGAAAGTATTACGGTCAGGAGAAAAATGTGACTCGCTGATTTTACATACAGGTAATATCGGGCTGGACAAACAGTTCATTCAGATTTTTCCGTTAAGCTGTCCCAAACGAACTTTTTGGCTAACCCAATATTTTTTGAAAGTTCATCTATATTTTGGGAGTGTGTCGAACTGACAGGAATTGCTAAAAACCAGCCACATAGCCATGATAAGCAGGGAATAGACTTGTGTTGGTACCCATGGTTCTCAACAATCAGGGTGGTTTACTAACTAATACACTGAAAGAAAGACTTGCTCTCAAGCTTACTGTAATAGTATGTAGCCTTGCCTTCCTATGGAGGTTAAATTCCCAAGTTCTTTAGATGAAATAGAAGGACCTTCTGCTATAGCTTCTCACTCACCCAGTCCATGAGGGGAAAGAACCCCAGTGTAAGTAGAAAATTGCTCCTCGGTATTAGTTAGCCATTTGAATAAAATTCATATCAACTAATAGCACCCCACCCCCATTTTTCAAAAGCATATCATTCTAGTCTACTATACTGAGATCAATATCTTAGTTTATAATTCGTGAGGATGTCATTTTAACTAATGAAGTTTACAGCCCTGTCTTTCTCCCAGGCATTTTAAATCTCGTTTTAATTTAGATCAGCAGTTCAGGAACAAATTATTTGCCAAATGCAGGCGGCGGACCACTTTTCTCCCTAATGTCCATCTGTGGCGCCCTTTGAGACTTTGCTAAAATGATAAATTGATATGTCTGGCAGGAAACGGCTTGTTACCCCGAACAGTGGTGTACATGATTGGGAAGCCTGCTAGCTACAACAGAGACCACAGGTGGTAGCTTGTAATAAGGCATCTGTGGACATTAAGGATTTTTGAAGCTGTTTGATTTTGTTTTTCCGTTTTTCTCCATTCGACCAAGAGTTTCCTGGTTAAGCTATCTCATTTCCTAAAAGATTTGTTGTATTATCAGAAGCAATGCCTTTACATTTCAATTATGTCCAAGAATCCTTTTTATTCTGATACTTCTTACAATCATGAGTTGGCTAACAGTTGATAGAAGTCATGTGGTTCCTCAGGAGACTCAGAGTTTATAACACCACCGATGTCCTTATTGTACCTGCTACTGTAAAGAGAAATAAGCACAATGCAGCATCTGTAATGCTTATAAGAAAACAAATACTCATTTTCAGTCAATAAGCAGGATAATTAAAATAATAGCTTTATTCTTTATTTTTTATGGAATATAGATTATGAGTGCCAGAATTTCAGAGTTGGAGAGGATCACAGAATTCATCCACTCCAGGTCAACAGCTGATGACTGATTTAGTTTCCTTGTCAAATAGCCATTTGTACCTGCTTAAATTCTGCCAGTGATAGAAAACTTACCTCCTCTTAAAGAAGCTCACTGCATTTTCAGAATGCCTTCCGGCTTTTCTGTAACAGCTCCCGTGAGCCAAACTCTTTCTTTGTTATTTAAAAGAGATTCCTGTTGGATTCAGTTTATTTGTTCACCAAACATTTATTTTTTTTTAACATCTTTATTGGAGTATAATTGCTTTACAATGGTGTGCTAGTTTCTGCTTTATAACAAAGTGAATCAGTTTTACATATACATATGTTCCCGTATCCCCTCCCGCTTGCATCTCCCTCCCTCCCACCCTCCCTGTCCCACCCCTCTAGGTGGTCACAAAGCACCGAGCTGATCTCCCTGTGCTACGCCGCTGCTTCCCACTAGCTATCTATTTTACATTTGGTAGTATATATATATCCATGCCACTCTCTCATTATTGAACATCGACTCTGTGCCAAGCATTGAGCCAGGTTTCTGGGCTGCATGGATGAAGAAGATACATTCCTTTTTCCTAAAGAGCTCTTAGTCAAATAAGGGTAACAGGAAAGAAAAAACAAGATATTACAGTACAGTGTGGTAAGCGCCATCTTTGGAGTCAGCACAGAGTAATCAAGAAGGTGTTAAGAACTTACAAACCCTGGATTTATGGGCCGGCTTTCAGGAGGAGGTGACATTTAAGGTCAGTCCTGAGGGATATACAGTGAATTAGAAATATTAAAAGAGTAAAAGATTTAAAAAGAGAGATTAAAAATAAAACTTCTTGTGCAGTTGAATTTTCAAATTCATTTAGAAATGTCATAAATTTATGCTCTGAATTTGTACAAACAAAAAAAAGTAAAATATGGTAGATCCTTGAGTTTCATAACAGATATTGAAACTGTCCAGATTCTCAGTTAACCTAGCCAGGATGTTGGTCGGCTGGATTCCCTTCACTGGCTAAGTGGCTCCAACCTCTACCTCTAATTCCCACTGGTGCTCTGGGCTTTCCATACAGTATTTCATTTGATGCTCATTGCAGTGCTCTCAGGTAAATACGATGGTCTGCATTGCATGTCATTCTTCTGAGTCCACAAATTCTTCTGAGTTACAAATAATGAAATCGGTGAGTCTGGAATTACTAAGGTGGAACCATGTGATTTGTGTTATGTGAAGGTGACACCCCCAGCTGATGACTGAATGCTGAGAACTGAGTGTATTCTCTGGGACAGTGTCCAACTTGCATGTAGCTGAAACCAATGGAAGCAGGCCATTTGTTGCCCTAGATGATATGTGTGGATTGTGGGAAGGGGGCACCATCTCATATAGGCTTCTGGCTACTTCTTCCTTCTGACATGTATTTATTTTTTTTGCGGTACGCGGGCCTCTCACCGTTGTGGCCTCTCCCGCTGCTGAGCACAGGCTCCAGATGCGCAGGCCCAGCGGCCATGGCTCACGGGCCCAGCCGCTCCGCGGCACGTGGGATCCTCCCGGACCGGGGCACGAACCCCCGTCCCCTGCATCGGCAGGCGGACTCCCAACCACTGCGCCACCAGGGAAGCCCCCTTCTGACATTTATATGAGGTTCTTGTAGTCTTGGTCAGTACTGGCAAACATGTTTCATGACACTGGGTTTGTTACTTGCCTTTATTATAAGAAACAAGAGTCCATGATTTGTATTTGAGTGGCATTTAGCAATCATTTTGGGACTGCTGCAAGAATTTTGGATCATAGTTATGTGTGTGCATGTGTATAGATAGATATCTCACTTTAAAATGTTAATTTCTTTGCTTCTAATCTGTATATATGTATTTGTGTATGTATGTATGGGAGTGTGATATAGTATATATTTTTAAAAAAAGCAAACTTTCAAACTCTTGCTATTTCTTGATAATATCCTAATTTGGTAACAAAGAGTATCTTGCCTACCATTTAAGAGCTTTCTGACTTACTGTTATTTTGAATACTTACTCTAAAAAATGTGGAACAATTTAATATTTTAAAAAATTTGGAATATTGGGGCTTCCCTGGTGGCGCAGTGGTTGAGAGTCCGCCTGCCGATGCAGGGGACGCGGGTCCGTGCCCCGGTCCAGGAGGATCCCACATGCCGCGGCGCGGCTGGGCCTGTGAGCCATGGCCGCTGAGCCTGCGTGTCCAGAGCCTGTGCTCCGCAACGGGAGAGGCCACAACAGTGAGAGGCCCGCGTACCGCAAAAAAAAAAAAAAAAAAAAAGAATTTGGGATATTAATAGAGCTGTGTTTAAGGTTTTGGTGCATTTTGAGATCAAATAATAGTTATGAATTCAATTCTACAGATCATCACTAAATAATCTATAGATATAAATCTTCCAGTACATTTATTATTTAAAAAATTGGGAAATTAATAGTTTTCAACTTAATTTAAATACTGATTTTATAAGAATAATTTCTTTAATATAATAAAGTCTAAGTGCTTTTTTTTTCCCAGAGAAAACGAATTTCATATGATAAGCCTAAGAGTGCCAGGATGGTCACCAGATTTGTGTGGGTGCACACAAGGTTAGGCAGTAACAATTTTATTACCATAGAGACCATTTAGAATCTAGTTTAATAGGCTACGTAAGCAGGTTAACGTAAAAGGGCTTGTTTTCAACATTGTGTCCTCAAACCAGCCTAATGACTAATTGAAATAAATTTTTGGAGGATGGGGGCAGGTCAAATCTTAAAAAACAGCCACATCCCTAGTATGCTGTTCAGCTTGACTGTTGCCTATCTCCCGTCTGCCAAGCTGAGTAACAGCTATGCCCACCACTGAGCAAGTGTAGGGGAGCATGGAACTGCTGGGCTCTGAACAGGGAATTCCAAACTCTAATGCTTTATGCCACCATTCTCTCTCAACTTATGATTCAACTTGAATTCAGAGTGGACCCTAAGTTCTTTCCTTGGACAGGGAAATAATACATTTGAAACAAAATTATAAATAGGATACTTGCTAACTATGTCCATGGATACCCCCTGGTTTAGTTTTTAACTTTTTTATTGTTCCACTTATAACTGAGTCTATTTTTCCATCTGAGAGAAGCGAGTAAGATAAGAAAGACAAAGCATTCAGAAGAAAATGTTGTCTTCATGTTTAGTTATTGTTAGGGTTATGCATACTACTATCCTTGTATCATTCAGTTGTGGTCAACAAATAGATTTTGGTCAACAAATAGATTTAAGTTGTTTACTTTGTAACTTATTTTCAGAAATACAATGGAATACTACTCAGCCATAAAAAAGAATGAAATTTTGCCATTTGCAACAACATGGGTGGACCTGGAGGGTATTATGTTGTGTGAAATAAGTCAGAGAAAGACAAATGCTGTATGTTATCACATATATGTGGAATCTAAAAAATAAACTAGTGAATATAATAAAGAAGCAGACTCACAGATAAAGAGAACAACTAGTGGTTTCCAGTTGGGAGAGGGAAGGGAGGAGAGGGGCAAGATAGGGGTAGGGGATTAAGAGGAATAATATAAATAAGCTACAATGATACATTGTACAGCACAGGGACTATAGCCAGTATTTCATAATAACTATATGGAGTATTATCTATAAAAATTTTGAATCACTGTTTTACATTTGAGATTAATATAATATGGAAATCAACTATACCTCAGTGAAAAAAGTGTGGATAAACTATTTGCCATCCACTTTTCTCTCTGATTATCTGCAATAGCAAAGTCATATAACAAGTTACATACCCTTAATCCCAAACACCATCCAAGGACCAGCTCCCCAACAGTGGGCAACCAGACTCCCACATCTACTCAGGCAGATGTTTAGATTTTAAAGCTATCTATGGGTGAATACCTCCTGTATTTATTGCTGAAAGAATCCATGATGAGTGCTACTACCCCATATGGGATGAGATCCTTAGTCCCTTCCTAGACCAAAACCTTCACCTGATGAGCAGAATGGAAGAATCGTTATTTTGCTTCCATTCCTGTTCATCTGATGAAACACAAACAGTGAAACAGCCAAAGAACCAAAATCTCATAATTTGTATCAGTCCTTGAATATGTGATTCAATTCTGTTGGGGTTTCATGAGGTAAATTGAGGGTGACAAAACTCAACTAGTGTATTGTCCATGACCTTCACCATGATCAAATAAATGAAGAATGATACACCAATGACAGGGATTCTATTAAATCTATGATGCAAGAGATTTGTTAGCTAAATTCTAATTTATGAAAAGGATCAGGGGCTTCTAAATGCCTTTTTCTGTCATATTAACATTTATAGATATGCAGATTCTATCTCCACATTAATAGTCATAGAACATGATAACTTGTTCATAATATTAGCGTTAGGAGCTATCTATGCCAGTGCCTATTCTCAGCAAAGGTATCAGTTCCCTTTTGCAGGGATTTAAATTAATTGCAGTTTGGTATCTTGCTTATTCTATGAAGAAAACAAAATTAAAACCGAAGAATATAGTACCAATTTCACATCGGCAGGATTTAAAAACATTAATTTAGTCTGGTTAATTGGTAATATACACATAGAAGAAAAACAGATAATTGTTCTAGAGAAATATTATCTATACTAGCTAATTCTTTGTATTGTAATTTGGAAGTACCCTCAGATTATTTGCCTTTGAGACACAGAACTGTGGTGTGTTTAAGAACATGAGTTCGAGAGGGAGCCTGGAGTTCACCTTCTAAATCTGCAACTTTCTAGCTATTGATTTAGGCAGGTTCCGTAATCCCTCTCTGCCTCGGTTTCCTCTACTTCAAAATGAGTTGATGACCGAACTCACCTCACAAATGGTTGTTGGGAATTAGTGATCGAATGCTCCTCAAGCACCTCGCGCACGATTTGGCATATAGGATGTGCTAAATAATAGTTGCTGTTACTTACTGATTAAATCTTTTAAAGATGTGTCAGATCTCTAAAATCCTAGTGAAAGTGCTGCTTTCTATTCTTTATCTTAGCCTCCTTAAATCTTTTTTAATATAAAGTATTAGAAATGAAAGTCTCTTTGCAATTGAAGGATTAATATCAACAGCTTTGGACAACAGAGTCTAGGTCTTGGTTATTGCTGACATGCATTATTGTAACTGGCAGCTGTTCGTTCTGAGGATACAGATTCAAAATAAAGCATTCTTTAAGTAGGGTTGCTAGATAACAGTAGTCACTTTGGAAGTCAATGGATTTGAACCTCACATGGAAATATCTGTTTTGAAGTTGGGTCATAAATACTTTTATGCCACCTGAGCTACTTCAGGTGGCATAAAAGTATATTTAATGCTGCTAAAAATCTGTGCATGTGTTCCAACTCCAGGGAGCATCTTTGTTGTTTAGTTGGTTTTTTTTAGAAAGCATAAAATATGTGGGTAGGGTGGTGGAGGCACATGAGACAATCACTAGGGCCTTACCCTTATAGTCATTGACTGCTCACTAGTGATGTCTAATGGAATTATGCATCTTGGCTTTCCTGTACCTCAGCTTTTCATATTTAAAAGGAGGGCAAGTGCTGATGATGTTTGATGCCTTTCCTATCACTGACACTCTGTAGTTCTAATTCCTAAAATAATTTAGTTGACTTAGAACTACTTTGCCAAAATTTACCTGCGGTTATGAACTAAATAAATGTGCTTTTTCACTCAAAGCCACAAATTTAAAGGCGCAATGATTGAAACTGGAAGGAAATATGCCCGACACCTCTCAAAAATAAAAAGTATCTTTGTTACAGAGAGAGAAGGAGAGTTAATTGGCAGAGAGATTGAGTATTATAAGCCTACTTCATGATTTTTTTATAAGCCTACTTCTTGACTAAAGGAGAAAATAAACTGAATTTTTAATCTCTAACTGTGATGACAATAAAATAAAAAAATATATGTAATTAATTACTCATTACAAATGATTCTGCAGATGACAATTAAAATTTACATATAAAAGCACATTGATGCATAAACTATTGAAAACATTTTATGTAAATGAGTTTTCTCTCTAAATTGGCTAAGTGTGGTGCTTTTAATTTTATGATTTAAAATCATCATGACAGTTGTTTTCTCCTTCTCCATCACACAAATAAAAGCAGTAAGTTATTTCCTAGCCTAAAAAGTATAGCACTTTTGTTCTGTTTTGTTTTGTTTTTTAAGTTGCACATATACATCAAAAAATGTATCTTTTGTGCATGAAATATTTCACTATTTTAAAAAGTATTTACTATTTACATACATCCTTGACTCCCTAAATTTCTTTAGGCTTTCAGCACAATATTATGCTGGCAACTGACAACCAGAGAATCAATTCCAAGAAATTCCTCAACATAGTAATAGAAAGTATTCAAAAGCAAAGTACAGTGAACTAATTTGTATGCCTCCTGCTAAATTTCAAGGATGTATATGTGTATTCGGAAGTTGAATATTTTATTCACTTCAAATGCACTGATTGGTGTGCCTCAAATTAAAATTATGGTGTTTGTGTATATATGTAAGTGTGTGTATATATTTTATATATATGTGTGTGTATATATATATATATATAAAATGAGAAAAATTAGCGAGATTAAAACAATCGTCACCTCCAAATTTTAGTTTTAAGAGCAGCCAAGTATATAGTCTTTTTTTCTTTTATTTGCTTCTCTTTCTTTTTGTTTCTCTTAATTTCATGGTCCAAATAAAATGAGCTATAACACTTGGACAGTTTTTTTAAGCTTGTTCATATATTGACATATTGCATTTTCAGTCTTTACTGCTTCTCAAATTCCATAAAGTTATGTAAGATACATTTTTATGTGAATTTATAATTATTTCCTAGAGGCAGAAAATTATTAGGGAGTGGAGTTCTGTCGTGTGTGTGTGTATATTCTTTAAACATAGACTCTATGCTTTGCACCCCTTCAGTAAATACTCTTGATAGTCTACCTTTCTCTAGTTTCACCTTGTGCTGGTCCTCCTTAATCAAGTGAGACCAGTGGTTCTCACATGTTGACTCCATCGTATCATTTTATTGCAAATAACTTTCTAATATTTCCAAACTACAAAATCACAGTTAAAGTTCTAATCATAGCATTTATAGCAACAAGCTAATTTGTACTCTAAGTAGTTGATCCTTCTTTTTCTTCCTAAAAATATGTGTTCCTTGCTTTATCCAATTATATATACTTAATGTTCTTTGCCTTCTGTTGCTACCCAAACCCTCTTCTACATATTATTATCCCCTTCTCCCCCATCACACACAGTTGCTGTGTAGGGGAAAGAATATTGTACTTGGAGCCAGATAGACAAGAATTTAAATTTTTAATTCTGCCACATAGTAAAGGAATAATCTGGGGAAGTTACTTAACCATTTGAGTAAGCCTCAGAATGTTCATCTATAAAATGGGTATTAGATGATTAAATAAGAATCATGGTGCACGATGAATATGGTTTTGTTTTTTTTTTTCCTTTTTGTGTATCCTTCATTTCTGCTCTAATCTTAATTTGCTTCAAAGTTATGATTCCTTGTCTCTTTCTGGATATCATTCCTACATGATTATTCAGACTTAGGTTCTCCTACATTTCTTGAACTCTCCATTTATCCTGAAGTGATCCACTAATCTCATTTATCCAATGGCCTATGTAATTCTACATCAAAGTCCCTTTCCAGTCTAACTTTCCACTCTGCCCCAATGCAACCATCTTAATTCTTCAAACCCATTGAATTCAATCATCACTGTTTCTCAACAAAACCCTTTTACATGATACTTAATCTTTATTATTGTCATATTTCTTAATTCTTCAGATTTAGGTGCAATGATTTAATAATGTTATTTACTTCATATACAAATGTGCCTCCTATGGAAGCCTTTCTCAACCTATCTCAACCAGAGGCAGATCCAGGTTTGGTGGGGCCTTAAGCTTATAGAATTTTAGGAGTCCTTTTAAGAAAATAGATCAAGGATACAAACTAGCAAGTCCAGATATACACCCATCTGTGGAATCAAGGTGGACTTAATAAAAGTGTTAGAACAGTAATGTAGTCATTTGGAAAGAGAAAGTCAACCATACACCCAAGTGTACACCAGAATGAATTCCAAATGGATCAAAGATTTAAAAGTATAAAACACTAAATAAAAAATAATAGAAAAGTTGGAATTTGTTTTGTAATCTAGGAGCCAAAAAAGTCTAATTTTGACCCAAATCCATAAGCATAAATCCTATAACACAATTTAAAAAATATTTTTGCATAGGAAATATATACCGTAAACAGAGTCAAAAGACCAAAGAAAAACTGGGAAAAATGTTTCCACACATATCACAAGGAGTTAATATCCTTAATATATAAATAATTCCTTGAAATAAAGAAGAAAAAGACCAACATCCAAACAGAAAAGTAGACTGAGGTCATGAATCAACATAAGGCAGGTAGCTTTTAAACATACAAAAAATATATAACCTCACTCATAATAAAGCAATGGAAATTTAACATTATAGTGTAATACTGTGTCTTACCACTGGCAAAAATTCAGCCTATGATAACATACTCTGATCAATGCTGAGGTTAAACAGGCACTCTTGTGCACTGCAGTTGGAAGTAAAAATGATTAAACTTTCCTGGAGGGGAATTTGACAATATCCCAAATGCTGTATAGATAATTTCCCTTTGATCCAGCATTCATACTCTGACAGTTTCTTCTAAAGAGAGACCCATGACCCTACAAAATACTAATTGTGCAGAGATATTTCAGTAGTGCTTGTAATAGCAAAGTAATAGGACAACCCAAAAGCACATCAGTAGGGGATTAAATAAACTATGGAATACTATACAGCTGTTAATAAAGAATGAGGAGGAGTCTATATACTTACGTCTAAATACTGACGTCAAAAAGGATAAAAAAGCATTAAGTAAAGACTGTAAGGTGTTGCAAAGTGTACATAGTATGCTACCTTGAGTAGGAGAGAGGAGAAAATGAGAGTATGTATTCCTATGTGCTTGAATTTGTATAAAAGAACACTGGAAACAAACTAATAAAAATGGTTACCTCTAGGGCAGTGGTTCTCAACTGTGAGACATTCAGCAATTTCTTGAGACATTTCTCATTGTCACAAATTGGAAAGTCACTGATGCTAGTAAATATCCTCCAATGCACAGGACAGCCCCCTTCCCACCCCACTCCTTAACACAGAATCATCCAGCCAAAACTGTGGATAGTGTTGAGGTTGAGAAACCCTTCCTACGGGGAAGTGGGAAGATGGGGTGGATGTGGTGATAGAGCAGGGCCAAGACCTTTCTGTATATATATATTTTTGTTTTTTCCTTTGAATTATTTAAATATATTACCTATACAGAAAATTAACTTAGAAGATTATTAAAGTGCAAGGGTTTAAAGTAGCAGTTTTTATTCCTTTGCATTATAAATTTTAGTATGAAGGGCAGGCATGCTTGGAATTCTTTTGACATTTTCCTCAACATAGAATCTGACTACCACCTAAAGTTACCAGCTAAAGTTGTTAGTTCTTTAGAACAACACATAGTGATCTGTGTTGGGGGGAAAAAATGGTTATGAAGAAAATAGAGAAGGAATACCTAAGGAAAAAAAAAAAATCTCCACGTACAAAAATTTAAAATCATCCTGAAAAACTAGGAAAAGATATCTTTTAATTGTTCTTCATTTTTTATTAAGTCATCTTTCACATATGGTATACACATTTTCAAATCAGTCATTCAAGGAAAAAGAGCACTTGGTTATTTAAGTACTATTTATATTATTGTCAGTCAAAAGAAAGTTCACAGCTTTACTTTATGAATAATTTTTTGAGCAAGAAACAAAATGTTCAAGAACAAGGAGACTTCAAATCCAAAACTGATATGAAGCTCAGGCATGTCATTGCAGGATGGCTTATAACGTGAAAATCAGGAAGTTTTTTTAACCTTTACAATCATTGGTTATTATAATGGGAGTTTCCAGATGGTAGACGGTTGGTTAAAAGTGATTATCTTACATCATTTTAGGAAGATGACTTAAGTTCTATTTATAATTATTAGTGGCATTTATAAGAAATAACCTAAAATAAGTTTCACTTATGTTTATGAAGTAAGCTAGCTTAAGTTTTACTTACATGGCTTTTAACTGGTTTTGTTGTTCAGGGGATCTTTAAGCCCGGTATCCATTTTATTTTATTTTAATACCACATTGCTTTCAATATTTATGTTTCTACCACATAATACAACTGATAATAGTTCATTGTCATTTGTTGAGCACTTATATAGCTATATAAGTACCTTTTAGTACTCTGAGGAAGCAGGACTTTCTCTTAGTTATAGAGTAGGGATATACAATAAGAGTACTGAAGATATTTAAAAATACACTTAATAATGGCAAAAGTTAAAATTGACAATATATTCCCAGCAGGATTACAGTAATTTCTTTATCTGCTATATCAAGAACCTTGAACAAAAATTATGAAAAGAGAATATATATGTAAGAGTATGGATGTTTTGGAAGTTTCAGGAGCGAATGGAGTAGGAAGAACCAAAGTAAGCAAGGGAGAGATTTTTGGTACAGAATGCTGTGGTAGAGACAAGGTGCTTATCTTTTGCTGAAAGTATTAATATTGAAATAGATCAAGGAGCTATCTTTAAGAGTGATTTCTCATAATACTTAGAGCTATTAAATGGTAGCCTCAATTAGCATTCTTCATTTCAATGTGGCAAGATTTACAGTTACATTACCGTAACGAACTTTGAGGAATTAAGAAACTAAAAGCACCAAGTTAGAAAAATTATCCATTGAAAACAGCTGATTAAAATTATTGGCAATTATTGCTGACAGTATTTTTGAAGATCCTTTTGTAGCCAAAAGTATATTAAGTGCATGCATTATTTATGCAGCTTTACTGTTTAAACCATACCCTTGTTAGGAGACATAGTTGTAACTTGCTCTATAAAGTATTTATGTTATGCTAAGTATATAATAGATAATCAATGATGGAGTTTTCTTTTGTTGTTTACAAGTTACCCTATCAGTCACTAAGTTAAACAAGTATCTTCTCTTTAAACCTGACTCCTGAGCAAAGAAATTTAGCGCAATAAAATTCCAAGTTTATTAACAACTATTAATTGGGACCTTGTTCCAGAGTTTCTAGTAATTTGAACAGAGACATTGATTGATACATTAAATTTCACTATGCAGACCCCCAGATACATGAACTTTAGGGCATAGTAAAAGGGAAGGGAAGGGTGAAGAGACAGGGAGAATCGTTTTTTTGAATGTGCTTCGTGAGTAGGAAAGAATCATTTACATATTAACGTCCGGAAGAGCTACAACAGGCAAACAGGACGGCCAGCGCAGTTCCCATTCTACTGGCTAAGCATATTTAGCAGTAGACTTAAGCATATGACTTTTTTTTTTAATGTTCACACACATACACAACAACCTCTTACACAATGCCCATCATTTTTCCCTGCCTCAGATCGTGGTATACAGTAAAAGTGGCAAATATGTCCATTTCTATCTGACACACATTTTGAAGCTCTGTGTGATTCACTGCATAGACATTTTAGAGAAGAACGAGCAGGTGAGGGGAGGGCTTTGGTTCTTTGATTGCAGTTGCTTAAGAGTGTTGTGTTATGTATATTTCCTTCTGAAGCTATCTCATACATACTTTCAAATGCAAATGCCAAATGAAGCCCCAGATCCTGCCTTGGGTGATGGTGGGTACCAGGGGCTCCCAGGAATGTGCTCTGCAGGAACAGACTGGTGGGTACTGTGGCACAGATTTCTTTCCTTGATACTGAGGGAAAAAAATTGTTTATGAGTAGGAAAAATGGTTATATACTTTGAAGGGTGCCGTTTTGAAAGCAGAGCCTAGGTGTTCATTGTGGAAGGGTTTTAAATTGTTTCAATTCCTCAAGTGAAAACATTTTCACCTAAAATGTGGTTTAGGTTATAGCATCAGGGATGTTAAGTAATTCAGCATGAGAGCATAGTGATTTTTTTTGCTTGTGGCAGAACCCAACTAAGCTTTATCCAGTTTCCCCTACCCATCATCATAATGGATGGTTCATCTGAAGAAATGGTTCTTTAGCCATAATTGACTATAAGCTCTCTGAGGACAGGTATTCTGACCTATAGTTACTCAAGGTTTTATTCTGACTTCTTAGAACAATGCCTGGTAGATGAATTAATAAAAAGGGGAAAACCTAATGATGTAATATATTAACTGAAAATGAAACTAAGGATTACAATATGTAAGTACCTAAAATGACTGTATTTCAATAAGAATAAATATAAGTAAACCTAATCCTCAATTTACATAAAATGAGACCTATGTACAGTTTCCAATATGAGATTACCTGTGTGCTTGCTCCATCTTGAATATGAAGTATAGAAGCTGAGGAGAGAAAACTTTTTTCCCCGCCTTCTTGAGCTATATAAGCAAAGTCAGGTTGAGACAACTGTTTAAAGGTTGTCTTCTGAAGTGCCTTTCTTATTCTCAGTTTTGCAATGTTCTTCTGGACACTCAGGAACTGAATTGCAGTGTTGGTAATGCTCTGGATACCCACATGCAATTTGTTTCTCTGATGCCAAGGTAGGCAAATAAATTTCATGGTAAGAACTAACCCAGTAGACTAGGAGGGGTTGACAGGAGTGCTATCTTGAAAAGGATTCTGAGGACTTTTGTGGTCTTAGCAGTAAAGACTGCCATGCTCAATTAGTGATGTCTGCCATGGTCAAGGGATGGGAAGGCATAGAATATGTTGCAAGCACTTGCCATCCCTGATTTATGCAACCGTAATGATAGGTTACTTATTATTATTTTTGCGGTACGCGGGCCTCTCAACTGTTGTGGCCTCTCCCGTTGCGGAGCACAGGCTCCGGACACGCAGGCTCAGCGGCCATGGCTCACGGGCCCAGCCGCTCTGTGGCATGTGGGATCTTCCTGGACAGGGGCACGAACCCGTGTCCCCTGCATCGGCAGGCGGACTCTCAACCACTGCGCCACCAGGGAAGCCCTACTTATTATTTTTAAGTGTTGAAAAAAAAAAAAATTTAGGGCAAATCTGAGATACACACAGACACATATATACACACTTGTTATATATCAGAAAACTCTAAAAGTATATATTTACAAATCTAATTTTCTAAGTTTTATATATTTAAAATTATAAACATACAAATCTACGTTTTATATATAAAACCTGAAACAAAAGTGAAATTCAAGTTTCTGACCCTGAAAGTCAGTCCTTCCTATTATTCTTTGTGGTTTATTCTGTACATATGAGCACACATAAGGATAATGCATATACACATCACAGATTTAAAAAAAATAGTTGTCTAAATTCCGAGACAATTAGGAACAAGTAGTTTGATCCTTGAGTAAAATCGGCAACCTCCTAGTATGTAGAACACACATATATTGTAGATGTTTATGAATTTCAGCGGTTCTCATTTTTGTGTGTCCTTTGATAGTTTAACTTAAATGCATTTTGTGTATTAAAAAAGCAGTGCTTTTTCCCTAGATGAGCTGCTGTAAAAATAGTTTTATCAATTCTTCTAAGACTGGGATGTTATCTTTTAAGCACAAGTATTTTGGAGCCTAAAGGAAATAGACAGGCGTGGAGAGGGAAGTCTAGACTAATTCCCTCTGACTGGTGCACACACACAAAAACCATGGTGATATATTTACACATTTTATAAATGTAACTTTTTATAAATAAATGTAACTAAGGACTAGTGATATTTAGTATCTTGTATCAATACTAAATCAGCATTGATTCAGGATGGAGAAAGATCTAGGCAAGTGTTCTTACTAATACATAATCTGTGTATCTCACCATAGTACTGGCATCAGTATTTTGGTAATTATTTCTTTAGCATCTACTCTGTGCCAGGGACTATTCTAAGTTGTGTACAATGGATAGTCAATGAATATTCTATGAGTGCCTAAACCTCAAAAAGGAAAGAAACAAAATTAGCAAGAATTATGCAAACCCTAAACAGAAAATTAGTGTGTGACACCTGCTCTGTATAGTTTGGCTTCAGGAACATGTTTGCCTAAAGTAAAACACCTGCAGAACAACTGACTGGCGAGGAAAAATGCTCCTTCCATGCATGGCTTGAGTGGAGAAGTGCATCGTAGACCATTTGCTATTGCGTATTAGTACCTCATGTGCCTTAATGTTATTGGAAGATTTTTTTCCTAAGACTGATAAACCTTTAGCAGATAGCAGTGACTTCATGAATTTTAGATTTTAGCTGCGGTGGTTTAAGCATGTTTGTCAAGAAAACAAAACGCTTTCAAAGTACTAAATAACTATACACCATTTTATGGGATTTGGCATTTTATATCTGTGCTCTGCAGGCAGGCACCATATACTCTTATTGTCAAATGTGTCATGCGGGCATTGTAAAAACTCTAGGAAAAGGCCGATTCGAGAGAGAAGCGACCCCTGCTCAACTCAACATTCTTCCATAGCTGGTTATCTAATCACACACCAGTCTTTTATTGTCATTTTGGGGATGTTTGTAAGTTTTGCTGTCTTAAGCATCTGTCCCTTTTTTATTGTTCAACCAGCAAGTGGTAAAATGCAGACTTGCAAAATTGTTTTCATGTCAAAAACAGCCGTTGTTTTACTGAATTCTCCCACGTACGATATTTTGGAAGTCATATGTCAGTATCCTCCTGATGCCTATGTAAAAAAATGGGGTATATGTTAATGTAACTGGGGTTAGGAGGGCAAAGTGGGACAGCAAATTTAATTTTGAAACTTGACATATGAATTATAATCCTTCAGTCAGTAGGTCAGTAGGCGTTATTAACCTCCCTCTTTGTGCTAGGCCCTTTTGGTAAAGTAGAATCCTTTAATATGTTCTTTTTTGATTTGACCTATTAGGATTTACTAAAACAGAAACAAAAATGAAAATAACTTAGGTAGAACTCTAGGCCATTGAGAAGCCAGTTCTGCTGAGAACATCTGATTACATCAGTGTCTCTGTGACCCAGGACTGAGAAAGGCATAATCTACATGATAAACATTCTGGAAGATTCATTGAGTTAGCAATAAATTGGAAATCAACAGTATTTTTATTAAGGGAATGGCAAATTATATACTATGGAATATAACAACTATTAAAAATCACAAGGTAGACCTCTGTGTACTAAAATGAAAAGACAACCCTGTTTAAATGGGAAAAGGTGAAAAAGAAAAAGAAGTTGTCAAAAAAAATGTTAGAAAACAGCACATCTACACTGGCATGAGTTGGTTTGCATATGCTTAGAAAAATACCTAGGAGGGTACACATCAAACCGAAATTAGCCTAATTGTAGGTGGTGAAGGAGGAAACAAATATTTTTCCCAGTTCATTCTCATGTTTGGTATCATTTTGGTACAATGGTTTTTTTTAATTAAAAAAATATAAATGCAAAAAAATGTACAAAAATTATACTGAGTGCAGGACTTAATGGCACCTACCAGAAATTAAACAGATTGTGTATGTGTGGCTTAAATAGATAAGAGAACTGGAAGAGGAGGAGGGAAATATCACTGTACCTGGTACATTTAGATTAAAGCAGAGAAATGTTTAAAAAATTTAAAAGTTAGAGCAAATAATAACTTGTTTTTTTAAGTAATGGAATTTGCCAGTACAAATTAATCATTCAGCATAATGTTGTAAGGGGTTATTCCTATACCTATTAAGTAGCACATTATTTCTTTGGTGCTCAGACTAAGAAAAATGGTAGTAGTTGGTCATATTTCAAAGGATTCTGCTACATTCTTCATCTTCAGGTGTGATTTAAAGTATCAGGCGAGCCTTGACAGTCCTGACCTGTCCCCTATCACTCATCCAGTATGTCTCTGACGTTCTCATTTTCTGTTCTAGGGTAGCTGGAGATACTCTTGGTGGTGAGGGGAGACACACTTCCTCAATGACCATTTTAAAGTGAAGTTAATAATTAGAAATCACCTGTGGTTTTAGTAGTTAAGTGCAAGTGTCTTCTGCTACTTCATGGGAACTGTGATAACTGTGTTCTGCTGTGAAGAATACAGTTACTTACGTTTCCAGCCCATCCACTCTCTCAGTCCAAGCCAATCATTTTGCAAGCATGGAATTGAATTTGCTTCTAAATTTCAAGCAGTGAATCATTTTCTCCTACTGCAAGGACCTCTTTTCCCTTTCCATTTATGATGTATTCAGTTAAAAATAAGGTGGCCAACTGTCCTGGTTTACCTGCGATGTAGGAATTTCAGTGCTACTACCTAGAAAACTCTGACACAAAGACTGTCATCGAGGTGAATTCCTGTCAGTTTGATGTCCTGGGGAAAAAACCAAACAAACATTTACTGGATTGAGAGACAAAAAAATCCAGGTGTATAGTTTCTCATTGCTGCTGCAACAGATTACCACAAATTTGGTGCCTTGAAATGCCACAGATTGATTCTCTTAGAGTTCTAAAGGCGAGAATTCCAACATGCGTCTTAAAGGGCTAAAATAAAGGTGTCAGCAGGGCTGGTTCCCCCTGGAGGTTCTAGGGGAGAATTTATTTGCCACTTCCAGCTTCTAGATGCTGCAGACATAACTTGGCTTCTGTCTCCATGGCTTCAATGTCTGCTTCCACTGTTAAATCACCTCCTTCTCCCCACATTGACTCTATTGTCTCTCTCTCATGAGGAACCTTGAGATTATATTCACAGCCCACTCAGATAATCCAGGATAATCTCCCCATCTCAGAATCCCTAATCACGTCTACAAAACCCTTTCTCCATGTAAGGTAACATTCATAGCTTCTGGGGATTAGGACTTGGGCATCTTTGGGAGGCCATTATTCAGCCTTCCACACCAGGCTAGAATTCTACTCTGCCATGTACTAGCTAGGCAAAGATGTAGACAGCTTTGAAGTCAGGGTAAATATTTGTTGGTATTCACTGCAAAACTGTCTGCTGATTTTGCATGGGAGGCTATATAATAGTTCACAGTCAGGCTGCCAGGGTTCAAATCCTGACTTACCAGTCACTAGGCGTGAGAACTTCGCTTGTGCTAACTTAAAGCCTTTTGCCCCAGTTTCCTTGTCTGTAAGGTGGCCTTTATATTAGAACCTAGTTCATAAGGTGGTTGTGATAATTTAGTAAAATATTATAATTAAGGGGCTTAGAACAATACTTGAAACATAGAAAGTGCTCAGCCAACCTGAGCTTCTGCCACTGCTGTTCCGTCTAATGTTTGTGCTCACAAGCGTGACATAATCTAGTCTTTTTTAAATTTTAAAAAAATGTTTTCTTCCAGTTTTATTCAGATAAATTGATTACATCACTGTGTAAATTTAAGGTGTACAGCATAATGATTTGACTTACATCATCCTGAAATGATGAGCACGGTAAGTTTAGGGAACATTCATCATCTCATATAGATTAAGGAGATAGAAAAAAAAAATTTTTTTCCTTGTGTTGAGAACTCTTTGGGTTTAATCTCTGAGCAACTTTCATATGTAACATACAGCAATGTTAATTACATGTATCATGTTGTAAATTCCATCCCTAGTCCTTATTTATCTTATACCTTTGTACCTTTAAACCTTGTGAGTTCTTGTAAGTTCCGACCATTTGACTGCCTTCCTCCAATTGCCCCACCCCCACCCCAGCTCTGATCTTTTTCTATGAGTTTGTTTTTGAAGTATAATCGACCTACAACACTATGTTAGTTCCTGTTACACAACATACTGATTTAATATTTCAATACATTTCAAATTGATCACCATAAGTTTAGTTACGATATGTCACCGTACAAAGTTATCGCATAGGTATCGACTGTATTCCCCACATTGTACATTTCATACCCGTGACTCATTCATTTTGCAACTGGAAGTTTGTACCTCTCAATCTCCCTTTAAAAAGCTTTATCTAGCATCTTTAGATATTGTCTTCCTTAATTTTTGCATTTTATTTGATTATTTCATGGGAAGGTTGAAATCAGTTTGTTTCTTTGGAGATTTCTCTCTTCATTGTTACAGTGAAAGGGAAGAAATAGATGAGTTTACGAATGCCGTAAGCCACAGTTACATTTGTTCTGGTGGATAGCCCTATTCAGGAGAGTATTACATTTTATAATAATATTAGTAATACCTTTCACTTATGAACAACTAATAATGGTAAAAATGTTCACTTGGGTACTGTGTTACTATTTTCAAAGCCTGTTACATCTATCATCTCATTTGATGCTAGCATAGTAGACACCTGCATTATAAATCACTTTTGAGGACTTCAGAATCACCCCTTTCTGAGTTCAGTAAACACAGATGGAGGGGCATATGGAGTAAACTAACTGCCCACCAGGAAGGGCCGCACATTCAGTGAAGGAGATTCTGAGCTGTTTACTGTGGCTTTCTTTTTACTGCCGAGCAGTTGGAGATGAGGGAGGAGAAGAGCTGATCAATTCTGGTTTTGTTTGTTTGTTCTTGATTTTATTTCATTCTAAGGCAATCAGCTGAAGGGAAATTAACTGCTTATTAGAATCTTTAAAGCTGTACTTAAACCCTTTGCTTTCAGAACCAAGTTTTCAAAGCTTTTTCTTCTCAGTGTTTTTCACTTCTCTCCAAAGGTAGCAAAAATATAAATACATTCAGGGCACATAGTGGTTGGGGTTTTTATGAAGCCAATGGAGAGGAAGTGATTATAAGCACAGTCCCACTCCCCCAAGGACAATGAGAACATGCTAAACAAATGAAACTCTTAGTGCTGAAGTAGGAGGAAAAACTTAAGATGCTATCAACTCAATTCCTTATGTTGTTTTGAACACTGGTCAGAACTGACAGAAAGCCCATGTGTGTTTGAAGGTGGGAAAATCCAGATCAGAGGTGGGAATACTCAGATTTAATGACATAAAAGAAATATGTGTGTGTATATATATATATTCACATATATGTATATATATTCATATATATTCACATATATGTATATATATTCACATATATGTGTATATATATATTCATATATATACAGTAAAAAACAAATAAATAGAGAAAAATGTTTTTATCATAGCTATCATTACCTGAGTGAAGTTCAGGATTCTCTTCCAATTGGCACACACATATATGTGATTTGATTTGAGAATCCTTGAATCCCTAGCCATTGAAGCACAAACTTTTCAAGTCTGAAAAAAAAGAATAACCTGTTTATAAGACTTAGACCTACAGCATCACACTTAAGTGGTAAACATAGTGTCCACTCACATACCTGTGCATCTAAGCATGTTTATTTATTAGCAAACGTGTATTGTGTACCTGCCATATTCCAGGTGTGATGTCAGGGATGAAGAAGGAAGCAAGATATGATCCTTGGCCTCAAGAGCTTACTGACACTTTTAATCTAGTAAAAGCACTTTCAAACCTGCTCTGTGCTATAGGCTTTCCCTGTCAAGCTTTAAAGACATTTTCAGTGAATCACTGATCTTAATGGATTAGCTGGTCTTTATCTCAATAGGCAAGCAGTGGTTTTTCTGGCCTCCTCCTTCTGCTTTCAGTATTCCCTTGGCTTTTCTCCTTGCTTTCCACGGAGCTGTTATCAACAGGTATCCTTAACAGTATGCTTTTTTTTTTTTACTTTTCCAGTGTCATCTATTTGCTGGAACAAAAATTTCTGCTTATTTGAGAAAATGAGGAGGACCCTTAGAAAGGAATATTCTTGATGTTAGGTGTTGAATTGGAGATTTGCATAATGGCATGGGATTGATTTAAATCCATAAATTTGATTCCCTCAAATTGGTGTTTGAACCTGTATTTACACATGTTCAGAGGCTGTGAAATGGGCTCTTTTGAAAGGCCCAGATTCTACATAGAATTATAGAAGTTATATACACTCAAACCTGTGGAAACAGGCTCAAGTGCTAAGGTGTTAAACTCAGGGAGAAACTGAAAACATCCGGTGACTCCTTTGAGCTTTAATTCAAAAAGAGACCTTTTCCTTTTTTTTTTTCTCATGTCAGGAAAATAAGAGATCTTTATGTTTGTAGCCTCCAACAGTGCACATATTAAGTGCCCCTTTATATGTTTCACTATACTAGGAGATGCTGTATTTAAAAAAATTCAGATGCAGCCCTTGACCTGGTCGTGCTCACACCAGGAAAAGAATCCTGACAATATGGACAGAGTTGATATTCAATATTGAAGCTACATAGCCAAGTTAATCCTTTACACAAATGCACATGGTAATTACAGCATACTTTTTTCATCTTTTCAAGTGTTTTCACCTCCCCTACTCCCTAATTATTTTCATCTTTACCTTTAAACCTTCTTTATTTTTCAAGGTGCATTGAAAATCCCGTATCATCTACTCTACATTCTCCATTTCCCATGCAAGGAATGATTTCCCCTTTCTAAAATTTCTCACTATTTTGTGTATACCTACCTTTCTATACTTATTATGAATTATAGTTATTTTTATATATGCTCTATTTCTCCTACCGTATTTTGAATTCCTAAAGATGAAGGATATTCTGTTTTTGCTCTTTATGGAGCCCCAGCATATAGCATATACCATGTGCTAGTTGTATTTCTATGTACATTACATATAATACATTTTATTCCTCATAGCCCATGAAGTAGATTCTGATTTCATTTTCATTTCACTGGGATAAGGAAGCTGAGGAAGACATAGGGAAAGTAAATGATTCCAAGTTACATCTAAAACCATAAGTATCCTAAAATTGTACATATTATAAGTGTTAGAGCTGGGGTTTGAACAGGTGTGCTGTTAATCACGACACATATATCAGTCAGGATGGGTGAAGTTATGCTGTGGGAGAAAAACAACTCTCAAACATATAGCTTAAAGTAAAGATATCTATTTCTCACTCAGGCTGTGTGTCTATTGTGGGTCTTTGTTCCATGTTGTTCGCAAGCTGGAATCCAGGCTGATAGAGCCATTCTTATCTAGAATGTTGTTAGGCCACATCAGCAGAAGATAGGGGTGGTGAATCGCTGTTCTTGAAACTTCTGCCCAGTAGGGACACAAGTTATTTTTTTCTATATCGGCCAGAATGTCACATGGCCATACTTAGTTTCAAAACATGGTGGGAAAGTACAGTACTATAATTTGTCTAGAACACAGAGAGCCTGGGCTATTTGGTGAATGTCAGTGATGGTTACACCAGCTAGCTATACCATCTGCTTTTCACTATTCTGTCCTAAGCTTTCAGTTACAACTCTCTCCTGGGGATGAAAGTTTGCCAGAGGAAGTTGTATTTGAGAAATTCTTTCAATAAAAGTAAGGACCGTGTTGACCTTGGTAAAGAGAGCCATGTCAGAAATTAGAATTAGAACCAGGTATAGACTGATCTGAAACTAGGGCAAAAGCCAGAGGACACAAGATAAGTGACAGGATGTAAGGAAGAAACTTTGGAGTAGGGTCTGAATTTTGGTTGAACTTGATAGTTGAATGGAAAACCAGGGTAAATTCTAAAGAATCAAAGTGATGGCTAAAAAAAAATTGTGAAAAGTGAAGTAAACCTCTTTAGGACAGGAATTCATTCACTTATTAGACATGTTAAGCACTTCCTGCGTGCTTAGCAAATGAACTAAGCACTTTTATAAATATTTTTATGAAAATTGTATGAGTGAAGAAAATATTAGTATACCCATTTAACATGTGAGAAAAATAAGGCCCGAGGAAGCTGTGGCTTTGGGAATTCAAAACCACACAATTATAATATTAAGAACCAAGCAACTAAATCCAGCTGGTCTGTTTTCTAAGCCCACATGCTTTAATGAAGATTGCTTTCTAACATCAATTACTGTCTTATGGATAAACACAGAAATGATGGAAAGGTAGAATTTAGGTATACAGTAACATTGGTCAACATGGGTGATAGTGAGTTTTACCTCTAAAACTGGTTCAGAGATGTTATAAAATTTAATTGATTGCTACTTCTTTACTCCATGCCTTTCTCAGCATTGTACACAGTAGTTATTTGTTTTAAAAAAATCATTAAAGTTATAACCATTTTCATATGTATTATAACTTTTTCCCTTAAAAGTACCCAGTTCTATTAGTTTCTTTTAATGAGTTATTTGATTAGTAGACATAAGTGAATCATTCTGTGCACAGCTGGCCATTTTAGAACAGATATTGACAATTGGTCAGATCCATGCTGTCCAGCAGCTCCTGAATTTTTTCATAAATGTCTTAAATATAGCAAATTGGATACAGAATTACAAGTCATAGAAGCTATATTTTCTACTTTAAAAAGGGAAGAGAAATCTTAGTTTGTGAGTTGTTTATGAAAACCATTGTGATTTTGAATAATGAATTTTAAAATTTTCATTCATTTGTGTATTCAAACAGACGTGTTTTGGTTGTAATCCCTATATTCCAACTATAGCAATAAATGAGATGTATGTAAATCCTAAGGTATAGTGTCTGGCCTATGTAAGTGCTTGAATATCAGCAACATCGTCAGTATATTATTATTCACTTTGGGACTTCCCTGGTGGCGCAGTGATTAAGAATCCGCCTGCCAATGCAGGGGACATGGGTTTGATCCCTGGTCCACAAAGATTCCGCATGCCGCGGAGCAGCTAAGCCCGTGCGCCACAACTACTGAGCCTGAGCTGTAGAGCCCACAAGGCACAACTACTGAAGCCCGCATGCTTAGAGCCCGTGCTCTGCAACAAGAGAAGCCACTGCAGTGAGAAGCCCGTGCACCGCAATGAAGAGTAGCCCCTGCTCGCCGCAACTAGAGAAAGCCCATGCATAGCAATGAAGACCCAACGTGGCCAAAAATAAAAAATATTATACACTTTATCATTTTATGATTGATATGAGTTTAGCCCAATATTGAAAGTCAGGTTCCTGGGTGACTTGGAGCGTTACCAATTTTATGGCCTGTTTTTCTTCATCTCTTACTGTCCCTCATTTCTCCAATGCATGCCACCTCTATATTTTTCCATGGTTCCTTGCTGTGCCAAAATAGATTACTAAGAACCAACCGTGCACCCCGGGATACATTGTGCATATCTGGGTGATGGCCTGATATCCTGGTTCCCCAGAGAACCACTTGCTAGGGAGCAGTATAGGGTAGCCAGGGACCACACTGCCCTGCAAGAGTGGGCTTATGGTGGGATTCTTTAAGGAACCCCATCCTGATGGCATTTACCTGGCTCCATTTGAAAAGTACACGTCTCTTATTAATGGTCTTTTTTTCCATTTCTTATACCGCCTGACTGCCTGAATCCTATTTCATTTTCTAGCCCACTGGTGCCACCAACATCAATCTGAAATTCTCTTGAATTTTGTTGCCTTTATCCTTTAGTTCACTTTACATTCCTTGCATGTCTAGCTTCAGCTCTATCCTTCAGTTCTGTTTGTATCTCTACTTATGAACAATTCTCTTTATATCTCATCCACATGGAAAATTCTAGCCTGTCTCTCACAGGGGTGACTTACATGTCACCTCTCTCCATTTTCAAGCTTAAAGCATCCCTTTCCCACCAATCCTGAATGCAGTCTCAGCTTCCTTCCCAGCATCCCGCTGGAGTAGGGTGACCAACTACTAGTGGTTTGCCTGGCACTAACAGTGATTCCTGGGACACAGGACTTTCAGTTTTAAAGAGGAAATGTCCTGAACAAACTAGGATAAGTTGTTTCCCCTATACTAGAGACAGCACTACCAACTGTTTCAAGTTGGCATGGCAGGAAAAACACATTTCTCACTCCTCTTTCATCGGAGTATCCTGCCAGGGTATGCTATAATAGGTTACAAGTGTGAAGTGTACTGAGTTATTGG
Source organism: Aethalodelphis obliquidens (assembly GCF_003676395.1). Classification (NCBI taxonomy): domain Eukaryota; kingdom Metazoa; phylum Chordata; class Mammalia; order Artiodactyla; family Delphinidae; genus Aethalodelphis; species Aethalodelphis obliquidens. The sequence continues at coordinate 6,052,057 of NW_020837955.1, read as the reverse complement.
TTCCCTTGGCCTTCAGGATAGCTGGAGCTCTGGGCCATTGGCCTGTCTCTGCAGACTTGTCTGTTTACTCCTGGTATTGATAAATAGCATCATATTCTACATGTGCCATAATGTGTTTTAAAAAAAAAAAAGTTTAGGATGTACAGACTTAGATATTACCCAACACAGTAGATCACATTTCAGCTAACCTATTGACTTTCATGTAGTAACTGCAAGATAATGGATTTCATCTCAAATTCCTTTCAGAACATGCTGTGTTAGAACATTATTTTACACTAAACAGATATGTGTTTTATCAAAGTACATTCATTTAAAATACTACATTTCCCCGGAACTTAAAATGAAACTAGAAGATTGGGAAACTAGATATTTATGGTAGGTTGGGTATCATGACATGCTGATACCTGACAAAGTTTATTTTTCTAGCCACTATGTTTCAAACAAAACACTTACCTCTACATTATTCATTTAGTGTTGAATGAAGTAGACATTGGAATAAAGTATTGGCCATATGCTCATGTCTACTTGGGGAATAAGTGTCTTGACTTCCCCTTGGCATTTATTTTCCATAAATCTCCAATATTATGTATTAGCGGAATTTTTCTTCTGTCATTTTATTCTTTCATGAATCAGTTGTAAATCAATTAAGGTGTACTGTTAATAATTGTCTCGGGCCAACAGAATTATGGAATATAAATGAAAGTTGTATTTTGTTGAAGGCAGAGCTTTTTTTTTTTTTTTTTTTTTTTGCGGTACGCGGGCCTCCCACTGTTGTGGCCTTTCCCGTTGCGGAGCACAGCCTCTGGACGTGCAGGCTCAGCGGCCACGGCTCACGGGCCCAGCCGCTCCGCGGCATGTGGGATCTTCCCGGACCGGGACACGAACCCTGTCCCCTGCATCGGCAGGCGGACTCTCAACCACTGCGCCACCAGGGAAGCCCGGCAGAGCTTTTATATTTTGCACTAGCTATACTGATAAGTTATAGAAGAATTTTACATTCTCAGGAAAATTTATAAATGAGGATTTCTGCATACCAGACAGCACTTGTATTTCTTCAAAATCTAATCATTAAAGACTATACTTATGTAATAAAAATATTATGTTTTCAGAGTGCTGTCATATTGTATTTGTAGTAAAATAAGCTCACAGTGAAATTAGTTTAATAACAAACAGTTATGATTTTGTTACCATTAAATAGCTTCGCCTAATTAAATGCACCATCAGAGAGTGCTTATCACCAATTTTATAGTTTACAATGGGGTATAGATAAAGCTATTCTTTTCTGATGATGAAGAATATTTTTCTTATGTGTACTATTCCTGTGTAGGCATTAAGCATTATTTTCATTTTGATGAGTAGGAAAAAAATTAAAATGTTAAGGAACCGATGAACACCTAGTTAGGATTTCACTTCCCTTTTCCTCATTCTGACCTTTCCACTCATGAATCTGCCTCGTATTAGAAAAAAATCAAATTGTGGAATTTCAGTTACAGTATTTCTGAAAGATCCTCTCAGGTCCATGCATATGTTTTGAACAGCATTAAAACTGCTGTTGAAATAATATAATGTGACTGTATTTGTCTTCTAAGGACTTCTTGCTTAGAACTCAGATCTGGGTGTTCAGAAATTGACTTGGTATGACTTACGCTGTGGGAAAATAATCTGATTTCCCGTCCTTGTATTTCCCGATTGAAGTCTGATTTGTGAACATTCTTTCTATTCTTTCCTTTATCATGTTTTTGCTTATATTTGAATTTATTAAAAGTATATAAGAGGCAACAAAAGCAAAAGTAAACAAGTGAGACTCCATCAGATCAAACAGTTTCTGCACAGCAAAGAAAACCATCAATAAAATGAAAAGGTAATCTACTGAATGGGAGAAATAGTTACAAATTATATATTTGATATGGAGTTAATATCCAAAATATATAAAGAACTCATACAACTCAATAGCAAAAAACCCCCAAAAAACAAACGACAACAACAAAAAGCAAGCAAATACTCCAAATAAAAAGTAGGCAGAAGATCTGAATAGACATTTTCTAAGAAGGCATACAGATGGCCGACAGGTACATAAAAAGGTGCTCAACATCACTCATCAGGAAAATAAAACTACAATGAGATATCACCACATCTGTTAGAATGGCTATTATCAAAAAGACAAAAGTTAACAGGTGTTGGTGAGGATGTGAAGAAAAGGGGGAACCCTTGTGCACTGTTGGTGGGAATGTAGATTGGTAAAGCTGCTATGGAAAACATTATGGAGGTTTCTTAAAAAATTGAAATAGAACTATCATGTAACAGTCCCACTTGGTATATGACAGATGAATGGACAAAGCAGATGTGATACACACTGACACACACACAAAAATAGAACATTCAGCCATGGAAAAACAGGTCGTCCTATCGTTTGAGACAACATGGATGGACCTTGAGGGCATTTTGCTAAGTGAAATAAGACAGAGAAAGACGAATACAATATGATATCACTTGTATGTGGAATCTAAAAAAGCCAAACTCGTAGAAACAGAATCTGAAATGGTGGCTACAAGAAGCTGGAGGTGGGGGAAGAGAGGAGATATTTGTCAAAGAGTATAAACTTTTAGGTATAAGATGAATTGTTCTGAGATTCTAATGTACGGCATGGTAATTATAGTTAATAATACCGTATCACACACTTGAAACTTGCTAAGGGAATAAATCTTAAATGTTCTCACCACAAAAAAGAAATGATAATTATGTGATATAATGCAGATGTTAGCTAATATTGTGGTGGTAATGATTTTGCAATATATGTGTATCCAATCCACACATTGTACACCTTAAACTTGGTGTTATGTGTCAATTATATCTCAATAAAACTAGGTGGGGGGAAGAGTCATTAGTGTTTGCCATCCCTGGAAGAAATATTTCTAAACATAATTGTTTTGAAGATTAACCTGACTATAAGTTTCAGATAAAAATGATAAATATTTTAAAGTACCTCCTATTAGCTAAAAGCAATTTTTAATAGAAAGCTTGAAAGAAACAAATCAAATGCTACAATTTGTGGGCTTATTAATTGCCGTTGAGATTCCTCTTTTATCAACTTGCCAGTGAAAAAAATCACTGGTAAATTCATGTGTTTATGTCCGCCTTTAAAGTGTATTAATTTAAAACATCTTCACTTTTGTCATGGAGTGAAAATTCATAATTTTCTTCTTAGACATATGAAAGATAAAGTTCTGTTCTCCAAAGAACTTGGTGTCAGTTCAGCCAACAAGCATCTGAATACGTTGTGCATTCATTCGGTCATTACTGAGAACTTCCTTTGTGCCAGGAGATGTGCTTTGAGGGAAAATTGCAAAGATGGAATAAAATACAGTATTTACCCTTAAGGGACACTGTAACCTCAACACCCCAGTGTAGCTGGGGAGACGGACGATTACTCTAGAGTTTGATGATGGAGGTATATAAAAAGGTGTTATGAGGAAGTACCTACTCCATTCTAGAGAATGGATTGAATTCAAAGACTTCTTGGTAAAGACTATACATTTGCCCTTAATCTTTAATTCATTAAAGCACCTAAAAAGTAGAGAGGGGAGGGGAAAATCATTCCAGGCAGAGGTATATAGAATACACAAATAGAGATGTGAGAACATACGTTTAGAGAGTTTCAAGAACTTCAACATCCCTGAAGATTGAGGCTATAAGGTAGGTGCAGGTAGCCTGGAGAGGAAAGTAGGGGCCTAGCACATGAAGGACCTATGTCCCATGCTAAATAATAGGGTTTTATCTGAGAGGTGTGTAGATAGTCATTAAAGAGTTCTAAGCAGGAGAAGGATATATTGGGTATGCATTTAATAAAAACACTCTGAAACAGTATGGAGAAGGGACTGAAAGGGGAGAGGAATGGAGGCCATGCAATTGGCCAGGTGAGAAATGAAAAGTATGTGATCCTGTGTCATGGCAGTGGGAATGTAAAGGTATAGATGGATTTGAGAGAGGCAAAGGTAATTATATCAACTGGACATGGTGAATGAATTAAATGTGGGGGAAGGAAGGGAGAAAAGGAGTCTAGGAAACTGCCCAGCCCGCGTGGCTGGTTGGAGGTGATACTGCCTAAGAATTGGAAGACCAGAGAAGCAGCAGAGAAAGGGGCGTTTTAGATGTAGTGCCCTTTTCTGATAAGACAAATTCCTTGTCGAATGTACATATCATAGATCTAATGTTTGAATTGAGAAGACACTTAAAAGCATTGAGGTCAAGGATCTCTGTCCTCTAAGAACTTGAGGGAGTAAGACAAGGTTAACAAACACAAAAAGATTTACATTCAAACCTTTTTAAAAGTTACATTTTATTAATAACTAAAACTTGAAGTACAGTTTCATTTGTGTCTTACTCTTGACAACACGTATGGAAGTCCTTGAGTTTTGGGGTTTTGTTCATGATTGCACACCCTGGGTCTGTGTGCACCAGGGCCTAGTGGATAACTAATCGTTAAGTAATGTTTGTGGAAGGAAAATGGAATGGAGAATAATGTGTATTGGTGTAGGAGGTCAGAGTGTAGAAAAACTCAATAATCCTGGAAAGGGTAAGGATGACTCATACAAAGATGGGTTTTGATTAGTAAGTAGGGGGAGGCCAACTTTCCAGGAGAAGAGAACAAAAGTGAAGGTCAATAACAATGGTTGCCCACGGACAGTGAGGATGCAGTGGTCATGGTGGAACAGAGAGCAGCTAGCGGGGGAAGTATGGCCTGTTTATGGAGTGCCTTGGAGGTCAGCAGAATTGAGCTTTGGTGTGAAAACAATAAGCGTGGTTTGTGGCAAGGAGAGAGAGATTGCTCATGAATTCAAGAATAACTATTACTATTTCCTTGAACCCTACCTAAATTTCTTTCTTTTCACCTGTAGAATGCTGAAAATATCACGTATTGGCATATTCTGGGAGATGTTCTTCTTCTGCTCCTTCTGTCATTACCTGCCTAACAGACAGATCTTCATAGTGTAAGGGAGGAAAATGTTTTCCTGGACATTTTCCTGGACACTCTCATCCAGTAGGGTCCCTGGCTGAGTCTGAAAAGTAAATAAATAAAGACAGATTAACAGAAAAAGAAAGCATACAAGTGTATTTAATATAAGTTGTATGTAACGTGGGAGCCTTCATAAAGCAATGAAGACTAGAAGGAACAGTTAAAACCTGAGTATTTCTGTGCTAGGGCTGATGAAGAGAGGGTAATTGTGCAGAAGTGTGGTAGGTCCAGGAGTATGAGGAACATGTAGTCAAGTGGGGAAAACTTAGCAAGACCTGTTTGCTAGGATTCTTCTCATCATCCCTTTGTCTTTGGAGATAAAGATGTTCCTTTCCTCCAGATACAGGGAGGCAGCTCTCACAGGAGGGGTTTATCACCTGTTGCAGGGGAGAAGGGCAGGGGAAAGGTCAGAGTAACCTTCCCGCTTCTGTTTTCTCAAACTTCTTCAACTTTAAATATTCAGTATGCCAAGGTGCCATATTGTGGGGTAGCTTGTCCTGAACCCCATCAATAGCTTTACAGAGTTCCGCCCAACCCCCCAGTTACCCTTCAGTATCTCCCCTTTATGCCAACAGTCTTGGAGAATTCCCTACTTCAGGAAACTACCTATTATATATATTTCCCTTGGTCTAGACTTGTCAAATGTATACCAGCTCCTGCCATAAGTAATATAAGCTTTCTCTAAAACCCAGAAAACCCAAAGACCTGTATTAATATTTAGTAAGCTCCTAGGGCAAGAACCTGAAAGTATGAATTCTGCTGAGGATGCCAAGGATAAACTAGACTTCTTCTGTGTTGTAATGAGTCCATATAAGGAGGGACTTTGTTGAGTTGGTGAGGCTAAAATGCTGGATAAATTTGTTTTCTAATTTAAATGTGCTTAGGGCGTTTTCCCAGGTTTGTTTTTCCAATGAATAATTTTATTGCTATATCCATGTTTATAATATTTATTGGGTCTTTTTCTTTTATGGGTTGATTTCAAATGCTTTCAAACTAAACTTTGCAATATGACTTTCAGTCTGTGAATATTCAGCTGCAGTGTAAGCATTTAATTTTGATATTGACATATTGTGATTGCACCTTTCTTAATATATTTCTTTCTTTATGAAAACTGACACCACCAATGCTGATCACGCTTTAAGTGACTGAAAAGACCATTTCTCAGTATGTATCTGCAGTGAATGTGCTTTGCATCTCAGGTGTTGTGTGCCACCTGTGTTTACGTCTCTGCCTCTCCAGCTCTTCCTTATAAGCCTGTGTTCCTTCAGAGCCACCTTTATACTAATTGTCAGTCATCCTGTGGCTGTAGTTTCCAGCCATAACTAGGAATCCTGTCATTTGCATTATATACATTCGATTGTGTTTGATGTGCTCTGGGTCGCTGAAACTTGAACTGCACTGCTTATCATAGGCCAGATTTTTGGTCATCAGTTTTGACCTATCTATGAAAATTCTGTATAACTGCCTTTTTTTTTTTTAAATAGAAGTTGTATTACTTTCTGACTGCTTTGTAGCCAGAAAACAATCAGCTTTCTAAACAAAACTCCTGTAGGGAAAATGCAAAGTGCCACAAACAAACTTAAGCACAGGAAATAAAAGGGAAAATACGGTCCTTAAACTCCAAGATCCTATTATTTAGCTCACCTGGCTTACCCTCATTTGCTCACCCTCACCTGTGTTCTAAGGGACAATAGAAGATGGAATGAGAAACTTCTACACAAAACAAAGAACAAAATCATGTGCCTATTTATGTAATCTGACCTATACACAATAGTAAAGAGGGAAAGGAGAAAAAAGACTGTATATTTAGTAAAAATGTGTTATATATAAATTCCACGTATTGAATCAAATTTACAGGTTTTTAACTGGAGAATAAGGCTGTGTTTGGGAGTTACTAATTATTCTAGAAACAACCTAGGTGTTTTAAAAGCGTTGTCGATACTAAGGAATTGAAGGAAAAACTGTTTATCAGTTATCTTACAAAGAAAACCAAAGCAACATGAAAGCCTTCTTCCCTGATCAACCCAAAATAATTGGTGTTTCACTGTGTTCCTTCTCATACCTCCCCCAACCAATCACCTGCCAAGTTCAAAAAGAGTCAACGAATAAACATTTGTGATGGCTTTTGTCCTAAGGCTAGGCAGTTCTGACAGTAAACGCTTTACCTCTACTCCTTAAGGGGCTTTTGTAGATAGCAGTGTTTGCATTTTTAGAAAATAAAGTGTTAAATTTCCCCAAATCAAGTGACATGATGTGAATTGCTGCTGTTTTTAGTGCTTTCCTAAGTAAGTCCTCTAGACACTAGATTTTCAATGATGGCCAGGAGCAAGTTTCTTTGTTAAAGAGGTTTTATTTCTTCTTTGTGTTACCAGAGATAAATCATTAGTTAATAATTTGATAGATACCCTGACTTCTTTTCTGGTTCCTCCTCTTCCCCTCACCTTCCATCTGCTTGTACTTCCCAGGGGTTTTTCCTTTATCCTCTGCTCTTCTGTTCTTCTTCCTCACACTTACCCAATCCAGTTTAAGAAACTATCATTCTTAGTGATTCCTCAGTGAATTTTTGTCTTATGTCCAACTGGGTCCTCACTCCCGACTCCTGAATTCCTGTTAGCCACTTGCCTGTGGGCATGTTGTGGTACCTAAAAAACGCATGTTTAAACACATATTTAAAATTGAACTCAACAGTTTGTCAAATCTATTGCACCATCTGTCTTTTTCTATTTATGTTAGCTGTACCATTGTCTCCCTAGTATAAGAGGGTTTACAACTGGGATATTTTTTTTTAAAATACCCCCTCCATCCACATCCCTTACCCCAGTTTATCAAATCAGATTTAATTGGTTAATTTGTTATTTCGGGGTGCTTTACATTTTTCTTGTCCTACTATTGCTTCTCTCTCTGTGTGTTGCAGTATCTACAATATTCCTTCTGTCACCTTCTCCTCCGATACAATCCTCTATAACACGGTCAGATTTATTTTAATGAAGAACCATATGGATCAGATGAATGGCTCCCCATTGCCTTTCAAAAAGAAAAAAATACTCTTTCAGGCTCCTCCATGCTCTGTCCCCACAAACATTTCCAGTCTTAATGTAGTGATTTCTGAGGTTTAAACACCCACATCACAACTGATTTCAACCAATGAATACTTGTGTCACTCTGCTCTCTTCACTTGTCCCACTCTTCACCAGCCGAGCAAAACTACCTGTTTGCAGTGAAAATGGCTTCTGATCATTTTCTCCTTTCTCTGAACCAGAAGGTAGTTGTTTACTATAGAACTGTTGGTCTTCTGATCTTTGGCTTTATTCTCAAAAGCATCTCTTATGCTAATACCAATTAGTTGAAACTTGATTTCTTGAGGGTCATTTCACTTTGTTTTGCTGTAGACTCTCAGACTTCTGCAGCCTTTCTGACCTTGTATTCTGGGAAGATGCCCGTTGTCCCCCTCAGTCCATGGGTGTGGTGCTACGGTAGTGAACAAGGTGACTGTCCGTTTACTCTTGGCATTATCCTGAGTCACAGTCCCTCTGAAGGCCAGCTTCCATAGGTGTGGGTCCTCGGTGTAATCACCCAGGGCTCAGAGCTCAGAAGAGCCCAATGCTTTAAATTGAATGCTCTGTAGCCACTCTCCTGAGATTCTTAATAATTTTATCTTTGAGTTTGTATAATTGGAGTCTGATGGGACAATGAAGCCACTTGGAACCTGGCTCATGAGTGATCCCACCTCTTCTTGCCTCCCAACGTCCCCAGGACTGGTTCTGGGCCACTCACGCCTCTGGGCCCTGCATGCCCTCCCCCTCCACACTTCCCACCACTGACCCACCAATGCCTAGAGCAGGAGCCTGGGCATGGGCATGGGCATGCACACCTGCTATTCCATCCCAAGACTGTCAGCACTGTAGTAATTTGATGAGGCTTAGCCAGGAGGAGTCTCTTGTCCACTCCCCACTCCCATGCAAGTACCTAGCACATCCCAGCAAAAAGGTTGCAATACTTCTTCCACCATGGTTTGGTAGCATGGGCTTGTGGGGAGGAAAGATATCTGAGTTGACTTCTCTGCCTCTGGCTGGGGCATGGCATGTACGTCCAACAGCTGGCAGGAGGGGTGGAGCGGGCAGCCAGTGGCTTGCACTAGTGCAGAGTCTTCGTCCATGGGGTAGGCAGTGCAGGAGCCTATATAAGGATTTGCACTTGCCTGGAAACATCCCTGTGCTTGAAGGAATGCAAGATTAAATAGCAAATAAAAAACACGACAGTGAGGAGAGAGGAAGAAAAAATAGTTTTATGTTTTAGTACCTTTAATGGACTTTTCCCTGCATTTTGAACAAGGAGCTCTGCATTTTTATCTTGCACTGGACCTTGCAAATTTTGTAGCTAGTTGGTCCTGGCACAGACGTCAATTGCCTTACTTTTGCTGCACCCCAATTCTAGACTTATTTCCCAAATGTAGCACTGCCCATAGAACATTAGAAAATCGTACCTAAACACCCGAAGGAAAGCAGGGCACTGCTTTGGTAGTGGTTAAGAATCTAGGTTTTGAGCCAGACTACAAGATTCCAATCACAGTTCTGCAATTTATTAGCCACTATCTGACTTTGAGCAACTTACTCAATTTTTTTTTCCTTTGCCTTAGTTTCTTCATCTATAACATCAGAATATCATTCCAACTTCATAGACTTTTTGTAGGATTAAGAGAGACAATTTAAGACCAGTATTTGGAGTATAGTAAATATTCAGATGTTGCAGTTCTTATTAACAGGTTGACTATTAACTTTTGAAAGACTTCTAGCTTTTTGACTCTGCAAGTTTAGTTCAATAAGCTGAACTCAATTCACTTCAATAAAACTTCAATAATTCACTTCATTCATCCCTTGCGGCAAAAATAAAAACTACATGATTTATAATTTTTTCAAATTCTTTCAAAAAAGTTAAAATTTCTTTCAGCACTGTAAATTTATCATTATATCGTTTCCTCTATATTATTATGATGCTTACCACATGCATACCAGTAAATCCTTATATGCTATAATTTCTTTATAAACAAGTAGCATCTTTGTTTCATTAATCTTTGTATTCTCCACAGCAACTATTGTATAGCAGATGCTCAATATAAGTTTATAGAATGAATTGATTATCTTTTTTGTACTAAGTTGAACCATATGAAATTACTGGGTTTTGGATCAAAATGGTTGAATATTGGCAATATTATAAGGTACCTATTTCCTTAGGGTCAGAGTCTATTTCTATAATCACATACTTATTTTAAGAAATTAAAATTAGTTGAAAAATAAAATGTTATATGAACATTTCTTTAAACTATTCTTTGACATCTTCATAAAGCAGCATAAAGTTATTTTTGTACTAATTTTTAAGAAGATGTGCAATAAAATATTTGGTTGACTAGAATTTACATGTAATAATCTCTAATCTCTGATTTAAATTCTTCAGTAATGATTGACTTTAAAAGATTTTAGTCTCCCTTTCATCCTTATTGAACATGATAAATTTTTTTTAATCCTAATTTGATAATTTGTAATATTATAGGATTTTAAAATAATTTTTTTATCATTGTATAATGCCATAGTTATAGCTTGGGATAAATTTTAATCTTTATTTACCAAAGACTGTATTTCAGGAATTTCTTTTTTGGTTGTTGTTGTTATTTAGGATAGACTCAACTTCTATACTTAAAAGTGTAGTGTAGTCAAAATTTGATTATGTCAGGGTTCTATGTGGTTATTTTTCAAGTTATTGGATATTTTAATCTATCATTGATATTTATCTATATTCATAGCCTGAATAATTACTAAATTAATGCAAGTTACAGAATCTTTATAATAAAAGATTTTTAAATGTTTCCCATGGCTATTGAATAATTCATGATTTTCATACTCTCTCATTTCTCTGCATAATTATGTTTTTTGAAGCAAGTCCTCTTCTTCACACTTTATTGTACTCAATTTGCCCCTATGTTGAAGTAAAGGTCTTGTACTTTCCTTTGGCCTTCATTCACCTGCTTTAGCTATTTGGTGGAAAAATGAAGAAGGTCCATGGCCAGTGTGTGTCTGTGGAAAGATGTGAGCCAAGTTTAAGAGCAAATGCAAATGCCACGCAGACATATTCACCAAATCTTGGTTATTTGTCAAACTTCAGAGACTACTTCCAATCTTGCTTAACTTGTCTGGGGAATTTTTCTGAATATGATTCTCTGTCCCTTTGCCACCAATCTGTGTGCTTAGGGAACAGGATAAAACTGTTGCCTTTTGCATTCTTCAGCAGACTGTTCTGTTTCACTAAAAATATGTGGATAGTCAACTGTTTCAAAAATGCGTGCATAGTGAAAGCAGAAGTTAGATAATTTATACAAGAGAGCAGGAAAAAAGTAGCAGGAGAGATAACATCAAAATATCATAGGAAGTCATTTTAATATTTTCACCATCTTTGCGTAACTTCATTATCTGCAAACTTACCATGTTGTTGAAGCAGATTTTGTGTTCACTTGAATTGGGAGTGTTAATGCTTCAAAAAAGTGCTAAAATTCCAAAGCCTGCCAGCCTCTAAATAGAGCATTTCCCGTCCTTTAACCCACTTCCTTCCTACAAAAAGGCATGTGATTTATCACAAACTACAGCAAGTTATAGTAAAATATATGTTAGTCAAGTGGTAGAAAACATATATAGTGAAATGGAGTAGTTCACCTGATGAGCTTTTAAAAATGTTTTGATTGACCAGATAGCCTTAAGCTTTTTAGGAAGATTTAATATATGTTTATTTAAAAGTGATAACATTAATTAATTTTGAAATAATACTCAAGCATAAGGGGAAAACATTGCAACCCTGTGTACAGGGACATCATATTTCACAACTCCAGAGGCACGATTCACTTTTTATTTTGTAAGAATGACGTCATCTAGAGTTGTTCAATTCAGTGTGGCCCTGCACATTTATCCAGTACGACTGTCAGGAATAGACGTTATCTACAGAGTCCTTTTAGCCTTCTCCTCCTCCTCTAGCTCTTTTCTTTATCTTTTCCTTCTTTTTCCCCCCCAGAGCATATGTCCCAGTGTCCCATGCCTTTTGTTTTCTTGTCTAAATATGCTGTCTGAAGCTATGGGCTGTGGAGCATGGGACCTAAAGCTTTCCTGTCTTTTCTTTAATGGAATATGTACTCCCTTTCCCTTTAAAAATTAGTACTTTCTGCATTCCTTTTCTTAAAGATAGCTAATTGTTAAACTAATCTGCCAGAAATTGTTAATACATTCCCCCCCACGTGTGAGCACATGTATGTATATAGCTATGTACATTTGTTTTATAAACACACACATGCAGGCAATAATATAGGTTACCGGAAGTGATGAATTTCAAAAGGAAACATTTTAGATACTGGGACAGGGAGGCAGTAGAGGAAATATTTGGTTAACGGACTTTTCTATTCTCAAATCAGACTCCAGAGACGGCTGCCTAATCTTCTCGCAGGTATAAGGATGATCCTTGTCACAGCTCGTAAGACTTAAATGTGTGGTTTACTTTCTTACCCATTTCTGAGCATGTCTTTTGATATTTGTGGGTTTTAAATGTTTGTTTGTTCTTTAATTATATACAGGCACTCAGGCGAATCAAAGTTAATTCCATTTCACTCTTAACAGCCAGTTACTTTGTATAACAAATGATGTCAGTATCCCCCCCACATGGCTTTCCTTTCCCACCCAGACTCCCAGCTGCCAGCACCAGCACTTGTTTGTTTGAGGGTCTTTTCCTCTTGCCACCAGAGCATACTGTCCTCCCACGTGGCAAAGCTAGAAGTGCCAGGGTGTTTATGCCTTTGGAAGCAGACCTCACCCCGAGACCACTAGGAGCTGGTGCATGCATATCCAAGCAACCTGGGGTCTGGATCACTCTGAGCTATAACTCAGTGTTCCACCCTGGTTCCCAATATTTCCCAGCAGAATCAAGCTCCAGTTACACACAATGGAAACGTGCTTCATGATGTAAACTCCCTAGGCTGCCCTACCATCCCACCGATGGTTTTTGTGAGCAGCTCACAAATAAGCTGCTCACACTTAAATCATTGTCTAGGGTCTCTCGGCGGGGTTGGGGGGCGGTGGGGTGGGAGAGCACATAAAACACTTGGCAGAATGTGTCTTTTCTGTGAATTTAGGTCTATTCTACAGAGTGTCTTTCTCTTCAGGGTTATCAGTCTGCTAAAAATACTAAAATAATCTGATTAACAGTGTTGTGACCTAGGGTAAATTCCTGCCTGAACAACTGTGAACAACCCAAAAAGCCTTATTTTCAGATTTTTTTGGTGTGAACTCCCCATCTCCCCACGAAATAAATACATGACCATATCTAAGGCTTACTGCCCTGCTTACCACTACAAACAGGTACCATTTGTGGAGCAGCATTTTTTGTCCAGAACTTGTTTGATTACACATTTTATATTTTAAAATCAGTTTGGTTTTTAAAAGCTCATCCTTCCAAGTGAAATATGCGTTTTTAAAAACCACACAATTTTCTTCTTTATTATCCTAGAACCCAATCTCTGTAATCACTGGTCCACGACCATCTAACATCTTTCCATAATAGCATTTGCCACAGGAATGTAGAGAATAGCAAACCCATTTCAAAAAGGTTGCACTGAGAGGATTTTTCATCTGAAGAATTTTTTTAATGCTCTTCAAGACCTGCCGTTCCTTCATGTTACGTATATTCTAAGCAGTACATTTTTCATAAAGATAATTTGGAGGACACTGTTTTACCCCAGTCTCCCACTCCATGGTGACAGCATCCAGATTAGAATTATTTTGTCAAATGATTGTTTCTCATAATTAGGCCAACCACACGCTCAGAAAATGATAGGCTGAATGTCCAGAAGGGTGCTGCCTTTTCAGTGGTTGAGACACCAGTTAATACTTTGGAAATAAAGTCACTGTTTTTTTTTTTGTTTTTTTGTATTGATAAATTGTCCTAGAGAACTTGTATTTTTTCCTTCTCAGTAAAATATATAACTGAGTTAACATAATTCAGTTCTTTATTTAAGGTTTCTGTTATTTGGGGTTTTTTGCACGCGTCAAAGCACAGTCGTCCCTTGGTTTCTGCAGGGGATTAGTTCCAGGACCTCCCTCAGATATCAACATCCTTGGATGCTCAACTCCCTTATATAGAATGGCTTAGTATTTGCATCTACCCTCCTCTTGTGTACTTTAAATCATCTCTAGATTACTGATAATACCTAATGTAAGGTAAATGCTATTAAATAGTTGTAAATACAATGTAAATGCTATATAAGTAGTTGCTGGTACATGGCAAATTCAAGCTTTGGTTTTTGGAAATTTCTGAAAAAAAATTTTTCCGAATATTTTATCTGTCGTTAGTTGAATCCTTGGATGTGGAACCTGTGGATACCAAGGGCTCACTGTACATGTTATACATATTTAAGCAGTACAGGAATATTAAAGAAAATTAAACATTGTAGCAAAAAGTATGCTTTTAAAAATATGTCTGCATATAAATATTTAAAAAATTTATTGAAATATAGTTGATTTACAATGTTGTGTTAGTTTCTGGTGTATAGCAAAGTGATTAAGTTAAACACGTATGTATTCTTTTTCAGATTATTTTCCATTACAGTTTATTACAAGATATTGAATATAATTGCCTGTGCTATACAGTAGGACCCTGTTGTTTATTTTATATATAGTAGTTTGTATCTGCTAATCCCAAACTCCTAATTTATCCCCCCTTTCCCTTTTGATAATCATAAAATTGTTTTCTATGTCTGTATGTCCATTTTTGTTTTGTAAATAAATTCATTTGTTACCAGTTTTTTAGATTCCACATATAAGCAATATCATATGATATTTGTCTTTGACTTACTTCACTTAGTATAATCTCTAGGTCCATCCATCTTGCTACAAATGGCATTATTTCATTCTTTTTTATGGCTGAGTAATATTCCATTGTATATATGTACCACATTTTCTTTTTTTCTTTTTTTTTTGTACCACATTTTCTTTATCCATTCATCTGTTGATGGGCATTTAGGCTGATTCCACGTCTTGGCTTGCATATAAATATTTTAAAGGGCATAAATATATATTTAGTCTTAGTCCTTTTGGGCTGCTGTAACAAAATACCACAGACTAGTGGCTTAAAACAAGAGAATTTTATTCCTTACAGTTCAGGGAGCTGGAAGTCTGAGATCAGGCTGCCAGCTTGGTCATCTGAGGGCTGTCTTCCAGGTCACAGTCTTCTCGTTGTATCCTCATGTGGTAGAAGGGGTGAGGGAGCTCCTTAGGGCTTCTTTTATAAAGCAATAATCCCATTCATGAGAGCTCCACTTTCATGACCTAATCACCTCCCAAAGGCCCCACCTCTTAATACCATTACATGGGCTACATTCAGAACATATATATCCATCACTACTTACCAGTAAGTTACGTGTAAGCAAATTAGATTTCGGAACCATTCTGATTGGCTCCAATATGCTGTGCTGAACAGTGAGTAGTTGCTTTGATGAACCAGTAAGAAAGACTCTCTCATTAGGTAATTAGAAAATCTACACCAAATGGATAACAGGCCTAGGAAGTGTGCAAGTGAAAATATTCAGAGTTAATTGTCTATACTCGATATCTCTCATAAAACTACTCTAAATTATTTTTCTTGGTGATCAGAAAAGAAAGACTTTATCCTGTATCATTGAACACTGTCATTTATTTTTAAAGCTGTCTAATTCTTGAGGTCCTCCTTTAACACTACCCATCTAATTTTGTTACTCCCCAGAGCATCATCAGAAAGGAAATAGCCACAGCTTCTACTGAAGGATTTATTCTTGTCACAGGTCATTTTCCTTTCTCCCCATACTAACTGTCTAGAGCTGTCTACATGGTGAATTCAAAATAAACTTCAGTATAAGTGGCTGTCTTTCATAATGAATTTTTGCCAAAGAGAAAGCAACATGTAGAAAAAACAGACATACACATTGAATTCAGTGCAGTGACGAAGTGCTTGAGTCACCTACATAAGAAACAATCCTCTGCAAACGGAATTGGGATGTCTAATCCCATTATCACAGGCTTGCCCACATGGAAGCAGCACTACTGGCCTTTCTCTAACTGTTCAGCACATCCAGGGCCCGTGGCTTTTGTTGTTTTTGTCACCCCCTAAATACTTCAGTTGATATCAAAACAGAATAGGCAGGGGCTAGAATGAAACCAGCATCAACATTTGTTTGTATATAAAACTTTGCTTTTGCCTGTAATCATCTTTATGTGGGCTTTTATGACATTATCTGGGCTTTTAAAAAATAATAGAAACCTAGACTAGGACATATTTTTATTCTTTTGTAGTCTTCTTTTGTTTGTGCTTCGCTGTGTATGAGACTGGTTTCAAGATTGGGCAGGATCAGTGCAGGGTTGACTCCGGAGGCCCAGTTACATCTGAGTCACCCTGAGATGAATAAGATAAGTCACTGGCCTCAAGTACCTTACT
This sequence comes from Aethalodelphis obliquidens, assembly GCF_003676395.1. Lineage (NCBI taxonomy): Eukaryota > Metazoa > Chordata > Mammalia > Artiodactyla > Delphinidae > Aethalodelphis > Aethalodelphis obliquidens. The sequence continues at coordinate 6,035,550 of NW_020837955.1, read as the reverse complement.
GTCTCTTGGGAAACAGGCGTAGACATAAATATGATTCATGGCCATATATGAGAAGTTCTAGAAGAGGTATAAAGTGTTCTGAGAGCCTGAGGCAGAGAGGAAGGAATTGTCTGCAGACAGGAAAACTACCACAAATCATTTTCTCTGGGGTCTCTTTTTTTTCTTGATTTCCATGAGTCCAGATGTCTCTCAGCATGACAAACCCAACTGAGCTGTTGGAGCTATGACTTTAAGTGTACCTCCCTCTATAGGAAACAACGTCCTGTATATAGACTAGACACTGGTCTTCTGCTGTGGCCATCTAGTGCTTATCTCTCCTTATGTTGGCTTGAAAGTAGGTCTCAGAACTTAGGGAAGGCAGCTGCAGTCCCTCCTGGGAAACAGTGGAGTTAATGCCTCATGTGGGCACCTGGGTTCTGAAATTTGATGCAGGTTACTGAATGGGAGGAATTTCAAAACTATGCTACCCAAACCCCACTGGGGGCACCAGGGTGAGCAATGCAATTGTTGCCACAGCATAAGAACTCCCAGGCTGTGCCCTGTGCAATCCAGTGAGCATCATTTACAGGGACAGATAAGTGACAATCCTATAATTGCACACAACCAGCCTGCACACACATGGGAAATTTGCTTCTGGAAGTATTTTTTTCAGTCTTGACCTTTTACATCAGAAAGAGATACCTCTTTTGTACAACAAAAACAAAAAGTATATTGCTTTTGATATTTTAGAAAAATATTTTGTGTGATACCATACATGTAAATTATGATTCATATTTTATAAAACACTTTAATCCTTATAATTCTTAGGAAATAGAGAGTTACTAGTCCACTTTTTATAACTGGAGATGAGCTGCAGAAAGATTAAGTAATGAGACTTAGTTGAAATGTATATTAACTGATGGAAGCTGAGCTTAACCATCCCCAAGTTTGATAATGTTTTGTCAGCAAGATCCAGGGAAAATGAGCCCTAGTAGCTGGGATCAAGTCTCCTGGATCTGCTCTGTCCTACCTCCTGAGAACTTTCCACTGAGCAGTGGTTTTCTCTACTGCAATTGCCAGATTCCCATTTTTCCATTTAAGTGCTGCTCCCTTTCTGGTTTTCTATGGGGAAATGGGAAATAAAGTTTTTAAAATAAGAATTATAGAATAATCTGGGGATTTCAGAGAAGGATAAATTGGTGACATATAAAGTTCTGTATTTTTTGATATGTGTTAATTCTGTAGAAATCTCCTTCTCTAAAAATGGTATCAACCCATATCCTGAATTTAAAATGCAAAAGAATAAAGCCTCATACCAATTTTGCACAAAAGGGAATAAGAGTGGTAACTTATGAAGATAAGACCAGGAATCTATGGGTCAGGAGACACAGCTTCTACTTTTGGCTCAACTGTAACCAACCTTTTGGTTCATTTACTCAAGCATTTAATACTAAGCGTCTACTAGATTAAAAAACATTGAGCATAGTGCTTTCAGTGAACTTGTAGAGTAGAAGGAAGGTAGACATTAAATAATTACACAAATAATTATAATTATGATAAACTCTAAAGAAATTAAAGGCTTTTATAAGAGTAAATGATAAGCAGCTGAATTAGTCTAGGGACTAATAAGACTAGTAAGACTCATCTAGGTCTCTGAGACCACAAGGGTAAGTAGGAGTTATTTAGAGAAAAAAGAGGCAGTGTGTGGGCATGAGTGGTGGAGGGGCTTGCTGGGAGCATGTTCCAGGCAGAGGAGGCAGCATGTGTGAAGACCGTGTGGCCCATGGTATATTTGAGAATTCAAAAGGTCAGAATGGCTGGTGAAGTGTGAATGAGGCGAGAGGGCTAAGAGTTAATATTGGTGACCCTAGCAGGAGCAGATCATACCTTGTAGATTGTTTGACTAATCTATTGCAGCACAACAAACCACCCCAAATCTTAGGTGTGTAAAACAATTTATCGTTTCTCGTGGTTGTGAGTGTTGGCTGGGCTCAGCTGGGTGGTTCTTCTGCTCTACATGTCAGCTGGCTCTCTTAGCTGCATTTACCTGTGAGCTCAGCTGGGGTTCCACTCCTGTCTGTGGTTTCCTCAATGTGGCTGCAATAGCTGGGAACTAACTCTGTGCATGGTCTCTCATAATTCACCAGTCTTAGCCAGAGCTTAAAGGTTGGCTGGATTCCAAGAGGGTGGGAACTGAAGGTGCCAGACCTCTTATGACCTAGTCCCAGAACCGGCACAGCCATTCTGTTGGTCAAGGCAATTCATATCCCAGGTTCGTGAGAAAATAAACTTCATCTCTTCTTAGGAGTTGTGACAAGCCTGTAAAGAGAGGGGGAATATATGTTATGAAGCATCTTTGAAGACAGTGTACCACATAGAATATTTTAAGCATTTTGGACTTGAGGTTTTTATTATTCATTGCATACCCAGCATGCTTGAAGTACCTTATTTCCCATGATCCTCACAGCAGTGTAATAAAATAAGCAATATTATCATCTCCTCCTTAAGTCAGGTGGGTCACAAAGCTATTAAGTGACAGAGCCAGGCATTTACTGAGGTCTAACTGGAGCCAGTCTGTGTTGTTTTTGTTGTTGTTGTTGTTGTTGTTTTCAGTCTGTGTTTTTGACCACTGTGCTGCTGTGTGACATTTTACTGGCTCTCCATCATAGTTTCTTCACCTTTTCAATCATAAGTTCTATGAGGATGAGTAAAAAGTGTTCGGATTGTAATAATTAAAGACATCATACACACGTTTAAAGCACAATAGTTTCTGCCTTTGGAAAATATCATTGTTGATCCACTTCCTAATGTGTTTCAGAAAATGAATTAATTAATAATTTATGAACAAAGGAGTTGATTAACTTCAACTTGCTAACCCCATCTACCATCATTGTTATACGCTGAGATTCCCAAAGTTCCACTAGCCAGGTGGAGCCACATTATCAGTGACACTAGAGGCTCTCTCTCCAACCAGTTACCCTTGCGAGTTGCCTACTTATTTCTGGAAATCTCAGAGACATGTCCCATGTGGTATCGTTATTACATCTTCCTACTACCACCTGGTGTTCACTACTTCCCTTCTCTCCTATTCCAACATTTTTAGTGAGATTTACCTTCCAAAATTTCCGTGCATCTGAAACCTCATTGTGTGTTTGCTGCTGAAACAGGAGGTTTCCCTCTCTTTCCTTGTGTTTAATTCTATTAGAGATGCTGCCTCCTATTCTGCCTCACATCCTGATAGCTTATAAGGTTTTTAGTGGAAAGGTGTAAGTCACACAGAGCAGGGAGTTTATGTCCCTAGGTCCTCCCTCCTTAGGACAAAAATGGCTGATACCATGCAGTACTCAGAGATTTGTGTCTCCCTCTGTTGACCAAGGCTTTGATACTGGTTTGAGCTTTTCTGACTTCTTTGCTTAGGATGAATTTTCTCCCAGCAGGAGGGTCATCAATCCCTCATGCCAATAGACTTCTGAGAGCTGTCCTACCAATCTTCCAGACATGGGTGTGCATGTATGAGTACTGGTATCTAAAACACAATTTAGGCTTGAGCTGGTGTCCTTAACATATAATACTTTCTGTGAATTCATACAAATTTTATATGCCAAGCTTATGTGACTTCACTGCAGTATCGAGGTAGTCATGACTTACCTATGGGTTAAGAAAGACATTTTTACTTATGAAAGGAAATCAGTTGTTGGGACTACATCTGTGCTATCAAACTATCATGTTATCCAAATAACCACTTGACGGATTAACATTTTTACTTATTTCTCAGTTGCTTTAAAGGACACAGGTGTTTTCTCTGAAAGAAAATTGGCAGTATGTTCACACTGACAGGTCTGTGTGTCAAAATGGAATTGGTTGAGATGATGAATGTACTTTGAAAAGAACTGATTGTGTTGATAAACATTTTCATGTGTGATTATGGCCATCTCCAACTTTGTAGTTTTCCTGTTATTAGCCCATTTGACCTTCCAGGTGATAGAATGCTGTAAGACTGTGAGGAAATAGAGGGAAAGAACTGTGTTCTTCAATTTTTGAGAAACTTCTTAGAAGAAAAGCCATTGTAAAACAGAAAGAGGTTTTCTTTGAAAATTAATCTCCTGAAACTCAAGTGTTCTTTTGTTTTTGAAAAAAGAAGGTAGCTTTTGCACTTATAAATATCATTTACGACCTATGGCAGTGAAAGTTTTGTTTGACTGAGTCATAGATTAATTATGACAGAAGTTTGTTTTTAGAGGAGGTAAGAATATATACTGCCACAGACTGTTTCTATGCCCTAAACCACCCCAAAATGTAGTGGCTTAAAACAACAGTGATATATTGTTTCTCATGATTCTCTGGGTTGACTAGACTCAGTGGACCAATCCTGGGCTCCATGTGGTGTAGCTGAGGTCAGGCTACAGCTAGGACATCCAAGATGGTGTCATGTCCTCCACAGTCTCTCCAAATTGCCTGTCATCATGCAGTCGTCTAGGCCGAGCTTCTTTACAGCTTGGTTGCTGGCTTTCAAAAGCCACAGCTGGAAACGACACACCTTTTTAAGGCTTAGGCCCAGAAATGGCATTTTGAACCCATTCCTTTGGTTCAAAGCAAGTTACCAGGTTAACCCAGATTCAAGAGGAGGGGAATTAGCCTCCACCTCTTCATGGGAGAAGTGGCAAATAATTTGGACCTATCTTTAATTCACCACAGAGATACTGATTCGTTCATTAATTTAAGATTTGAGTGTCTACTATGTGTCTGACACTAGTCCCAGTGCTATGAGGAGTAGTCCTCCGGGGGTGTATCTTGTTCAGCTCTCTCTTTCAGCTTCATTACTGACAAGCTATGCATCTTGGCCAAGTTTCTTTTCTTCTCCATGACTTGCTCTTCTTATTTGCAAAATGGACATAATAATATAATAGTTGCTCTACATGTAATAAATAATTTAATTTTCATAATTGTAATGTTAATCTATGTAGAGTACTTAAAAATGTGAAGAGCAAAGAACAGTGCCAGGAACATAGCAACTCATAAGATAGTTGTTACTGTTGTTATTACTAATGAGAAAAGTGAAGCCAATGGGATGGTGACTTGGCTACCCAGCTATTTAAAGGCAGATTGTTTTAGCAGCACAAGGTAAAATTGCCTTACAATGTATTTTCTTGTAAATACAAGTAATCTCTGTACATTGCAGGAGATTACTGCAAAATACAATGGACTTGCTTTTTAATAAATTCTGTGGAAACATTTTGCAAGCAAGTTTCATAGATTTATAGGGTATGTTTTCCATTCTGAATTTTTCTGGCTCCAATCCAGTTACTATCATGGCCGTTCAGGACCAGACCCTTCCTCACCTCCTCAGGTCTCCTTTTACTTCTTTCCTGTCAAATCCTATAGTCCAGCCATATCAGATCACTTGTAGTTCCCACACTTAAAGTGCTGTTTGACACCCCTCTGCCTTTATATACACTACTCCCAGTTCCTGGAATGCTCATATTCTAGTATTTTAAAGCTTAACTATTATCTTCTTTATCCTAGATATTTACAGTTCCTTTCCTGGCGTCTTCTCTTAACCTGAATCTGTTTGAGTACATTTTTTTTCTTGTTTCCAAACCACATGATTACTTCTTTCATAAGACTTAATCACATTTTAAATTATCTGTTATTTATCCATCTCTATAACCTCTCTAAACTGGAAGGTGTGAAATGCATCTTTTGTTTTTTCTTCTGATTTCTCAAAACCTTGCATAGTACCTTAAAGGCTGTGTCATCACATGCATAGTTAGTTTCCCAGAATAAGACTTCCTAATATGTATTTTAAAGCCACAGTTCTTCACAAAGGGAGACAGAACCAAATATTTACTCTTTGACAAGATATTTATAAGTATTGAACATATGTGAGGATTGCCATCATAAGCCGTAGTCTTTTTTAAAACATTAACTTTTGGCGCTAATCTAACCCATTTAGGAATCCAACAAATAGGATTTTTAGAATTTATACATGTACGTTTTATTTTCCCTAAGATTTTTTTCTTAAAGCAGATATTTTAGGGCCAATAAATTTCCAATACATTTTTATGCGAGATAGCTTGGGGTGTCATGTCAACATGCTCACTTTGGATTAGACTTTAGTCATTGGAGACAGGACTTGAGGTTCAGATCACAGTCTGAAGTTGGAGGAGAGTTAGCCAATAATAGTATGCATTTTGCCAAAGCCAATAATAGTATGCATTTGGCCAAAGCACTGCTTAGTTGGGTCATCAGCAATCAAAGAGCCTACTGGCAACTGCTGACAACAAGGTTAGATTAGTCTAAAGTACCGATAATGCAAATTCCACATAAGAAAAAGTAAAACGTCTTGTCTTCCAGCAAGCTGTATTCTGACATGTCAGCCCAAAGCATTTCTGCTCCTTCTGTCCAGGCTTTCACAATTTTTGTCATCTTGTAGCCTTACATCTTAAATCACTGGGACTTGCATAGGCTGATGATAGAAACAGCTTCACTTTTTGGAAGCCGCTAGCTTCCTCCATAGTGGCCTCACCCTAGAGCAGGAGAAACATGTAATACAGAGGGTGATATTGTCAAGCTTACAGTTAACTTTCTAAGGTCTGCTAGTTAAGCAATCTAAGATTTTGGCAGATGAGCCCCCCAGTACTGGTTGTTTGAGCTGCAGCTCTGGGATTGAGTACAAGTTTGCCACTTAGACCCAGAGAAGTAATGTTATTTGGGAGAGGTCTTAAAGGTTCTGTCTTCTCATGTGCATAATATGGATAATGAAAGAACATAACAATTATTGAATAATGAAGTAACTTCGTTCACATAAAATTCTGTTATCTCCATTTCATTGATGTGAAAACAGACTCAGTTTAACTTATTCATAGTCACATAGTTACTAAGCAACATGGCTGGGATTTAAATCAATATAACATTTGTGAATTAATTAACTTAAATCAATATAAAAATTGTGAATATTACAGGTATATGGCCATATCTTAAAAAAAACAAAACAAAATACCATTAAGCTTGAATGAACATTTAACACTGTCTTATGGGCCACTCACATTTATGATTGTAGTTAAAAAAACAAACCTAAACTTGAGTAATCACAAAAAGATGTGAAGGCTGAACTAAATTTATTAAATGCTTAAAGATGATAAAATATAATGGCACTTTAATTGCCATTATAAAGTGAGAGTGATTGATTTTTTTCCCCCAATAATTGCTTTTCTTTATGTGCTCAGTGCTGTGTTGTGTATCTTCCAGTCCAGACAGAGGTCCATAGGGCCCTCCACCCAACGTCTATTCTCATCTTTCATATTAGTCTATCCTAATTCCTATATTTTCTATCCAAAGTCCATCCTGTGGATCATGACATTTGTCCTCAGAAATCAAAATGTGAAGCTGAAAAGATACTAATCCATCATTGCTTATAGATATTCTAGGATAAATTAATTTGTCAGATTATACAGTCCTTTGCCTAACTGCAAAAATCTCCTACATGGTATTTGTTCAATTAGCCATATGATAAATTGAGGAAATGTGCATCAATTTAAGACTAAGCTGTGTTATTACAGTTGGCTGAAAATTAATATGAATGATAACCAAAGAAGCATATATCACTGTATAAATTGTATTAAATCCTTTTTGATAGAAGGTGAGTTCTATGAATTAAATTCAATAATGCTTATAAAGCAGTGAACAGAATGCCTAGATCGTAGTAAGTGCTTAATAGGTGTTAGTGATGGTTATTACTGTTAAAGTAACTAAGAAAAGCACTTGACATCCAAATGCTTGATACGTAGAATTATTATCACTATTACAATTACTATTTTTATTAAGGTATCCATTTCTCAGTGTGTTGGCTAGAAGTTTCGCAGGTTTTAGAATCTCTACTTGAGTTTAATTTGCAAAAGTAAAGCACTGTCGTTTAATAAGTCCCCCTTTTTCTTACATACCACCATTGCCAGACATTTTGCTCTCTTTTGTACAATGTAGTATGATCATGGGAAATTCATATTACTGTTTCCTGTGTTTGATTCCTTTGTGTGATGCGTGACTTACAATTGAGTGTGTCTAAACTAGTCACTGAGACATTGCTAGACCTGGATGTCCAAAACCCTGGGTAAGGCAGAGCACCTGGTGGCAGAGCATTTCTTCAAATCATGGGGCCACTGGTTGCAAACTCCACTCTTAACTATGATATATATGAAGCCACTTAAAATATGAGTGATAATTACTAACAGTAAGTAGTTACTGTGTGCATTTTCTGTGCTAAATCTTATCTAAGGGGGATTTAACATAGGTTATATCATTAATCCCAGTTCTACCATCTAATTCTAGGTAAACTCTGTAACTAAAGCAAACCTCTTAAATGTCAGGGATTTGATTCTTTCATTGACTCTCTTGAGCCTTAATAGCAAACCTGTTTATCAAGGGTTCCACTAAATTGCTAAAGTTTTCTGAAAATTTATTTTCCACATTCTTATGCTTTCTAAAATTTTACTGTAAAATCAAAGAAGAAAATCTCTTGGTAAAGAACAGATTTAGGAGTAATAGGATGAAATAAAAACAAAAAAATAATTTTGCTTGAATTCCAGGAAAAGGTACTTATCAAACGGTTGTGTTCAAAATTATTTCCCAAGGGAAAATGTAGACGCTTCTTGTTTGAAGGATTCAAAATGATATTGGAGGACAAGAATTCATATCAAGAATTAATATGTTAATATATGCTCTACAGAGTGACCCTCAAACTCTGTTCTATCTTTAATTTTTTTTTTAATTTTATTTTTTTTTCTTGCGGTACGCGGGCCTCTCACTGTTGCAGCCTCCCCCGTTGCGGAGCACAGGCTCCGGACGCACAGGCTCAGCGGCCATGGCCCACGGGCCCAGCCGCTCCGCGGCATGTGAGATCTTTCCAGGCTGGGGCACGAACCCGCGTCCCCTGCATTAGCAGGCAGATTCTCAACCGCTGCGCCACCAGGGAAGCCCTGTTCTATCTTTAGACTGTATACTTCTATATGAAGGTTTTTATTTATTGAATTACCCTTCTTTGAATCTATATTTCCAAGTCAACATAGAAAAATATTTTTGAATATTGAATAAGATCTTTGAGTATGTGACCTGAGTTGAATATTCCATTCCTCACATTTTATTAGAACTGTTATCTCAAGGTCAGACATTCTTGGACTGATTTTGAAAGGTAAAGGCTTTCATTCAACAAACTTTAAGCATCTGTCACTTGTCAGGTATTAAGCTGAAGGAGTTGACTCTGTACCTGACCTCAGGATGCTAATAGACAGGGATAGGCAAACTTGCCCTTAAAGAGCCAAATAGTCAATATTTTAGCTTGCAGGCCATACAGTCTCTATTGCAGCTACTCAACTCTTCAGTTATATCTTGAAAGCAGCCATAGACAATATGTAAACCAGTGAGCATGACTTTCTTCCCTGAAAATTTGATTTATAGACAAAGATGGTGAGCCAGTAGGTTTTAGTTTGCTGATCTAGAGTGAGGCAGATAAACAAACTGACAATCACAATACCGTAATAGGTCCGACAGACGTAGACACAAAGGACCTCAGGAGCACAGGCAAAAGGCATCTAGACTCTGCCTTTGTTATGTGTCTGTGCAGAGTCTACAGTTCGCTGGCACGGAGAGTAGGGAGACAATAGAGGTTATCAATCAAGGCTTTTCAAAGAAGCTTATGGCTGAATTCCATCCTAAAAATATGGAGCAATTCACTCACAGGCCATGCTAACTTTTCCTGCATGTTAAATGTAAGGACTGTTGTGAATTCTGTCATCTTAATATGAGTCAATGATCCTAAAGGATGCAGCATGGAACTCTAGTTCCTCATCAAGTTAATAGATAATCCTGAATAAGTTTGCAAAATACTCTTTCTTGTCTAATAAGTTTGCAAAATACTATTGAATAAGTTTGCAAAATACTATTTCTTGTCTCTCTGTGGTTAGCTTCTCAACTTTTTTCAAGATGAAGGTGCTGATAAATCCTGTAGTAAAGAAAACAAATCTTAATTTTCAATAACCCCAAATTTCCTTATTTGTCCATGGAACCCTCCTTTTGGTGTGGAATGCCTATTAATATATTTGATAAACAGTGCTTTGAGTAATGTGACTTTGGAAACTGCCATAAACAAAGAATGAAGAGTCCTAGGTCCCATTTGTCTACTTGTAGACAGCTAGGTTCCAGAATCACTTTAAACAGATGGTCCTCCAGTGTTCAAGTTACTGGGCAACAGACATCCATGAAGCCACGGGGAGATGGAAGCTTGAGTAAGTACTCAGTTACCCGGGTTTTGAGATTTCAGGCAGAACAGTTAGTGAACTCCCTTGGTGAATTGGGAGAATAATGAAATTATAGAGTGATGGTTCTAATCTTGGGGCAGTGTCAGTCCTGGAGGATGTCTGCTTATCACAATGACAGGACTACTACCGGTAGGAATGGGAGATGTAGTACATAGGACATCCCTGCACAGTGAAGGTGCCCAGGTGCCAGTGGAGGCCTGTGGACAAACAGTGCTGTAGACAGGCTTAGCCTATGGGGCCAGGGCATCAGTTGTCCCAAGGTTCAAAGGATTGGGTAGGAAATCTGGGCAGAACCTTTTAGGCTGATGTGCGGCATTACATATTTAAAACGGCATAGTTTGTCGTAATCTCCTTTTTTTTTTTTTTTTTTTTTTTTAGTTTTAACAATCATGTATGATTTGCTTAACTCTATAAAAACCCATCCAATTTTATATTTGCTCAGGCACAGGCTCTTGTAAGATTTACAGAGCAAAGGTCAGGTACAGTGTGATCTTCTGAACTAGCCAGTGTTAGAGTAAGCGTTTCAGAGGTAATTTCATAAAGTATGTTATTAGCGCCTCACCTCAAGGTCATTTTGACAGGAGCACCAGAGTGACCTTAGGTCTGATTTTGAAAGTGGCTCTTCAGTGGGTTCTTTGAAAAAGCTACCCTAATACTTTTTAAAGTAGACTCTGTTAGTCAATAAATAACTTTCTTTTCTGAATTCTTCTTGAGTAAATTGCCTCAAGGAAGTATTCCTGTGGTTTCCTGAAAAATATCAAGCAGAAGATCCCTTGCAAAGACTAGGCTTGCTTAATAAAGGCCCATTTTTTTTTTTAAATATAAGAAGTGGCCCTCCGTATGGGTTGATGCAGCCCCTGCCAGGGCAGGCTGAGAGGCATGCAGAGAGTAGTTGGGCTGAGTTTCACCCATCCCCCATGCAGGTGCCTCGTACAGGGTGCAAACTGCACATCTCCACATAGTGACCTTGGATCAAAACCACTATTGCCTTATTGTGTTTGGCTTTATTACATATATCCCTTCAGTTTGCATGCTTTTGAGTACCTACTACATGACACACTCTATGTTGTGTAGTATCCTACAAGCTAAATTATATGTCCCTTTGAGTGTTTACTCCATGGCAGAGCTTCTTTGCTAAGTGCTTCATACTTATTAATACTTTGCTCCAGGAGCTAGGTTTTGTTTTCGTTTCCTGACTAAGGAAGCTGAACTTTTTGGCTTTCAAGAACTTGCCCATAGTTACATAGCTAGGAAGTAGAGGCACTGGGATTCAAAATCTTTTTGAATCTTTTTTTTTTTTCCTTCCTCTGATTCTAAAATCCATGCTATTAGTTACTAAACTGTAGGGCTTTCAAAGAATTTATACATTGTTGGGAGGAGGCAATATGTTAACACATGGTTACAGTACAAGTGTAGGTGCTATTTGAGCAACATACCTACTTAGAGAAAGAAAGTTGCCAGGGACCATTTCCCAGAAGAGGTTGTCCCTGAGCTGAATCTTAAAGAAGTTTACATAAACATGTGGTGATTCAAAGACTAATAAATCAAAACCAGTCAAAACCAATGTGTGTGGGGAAAGGGTGGTTGTAGTGGATGGTCCTTGCACAGGGAATCAGGGACCTGCAAATAAAGGGATTTGGAGGACAGTTTATTCAAGTATAAATTATTGAAATATTTCCACCTATATTATCCCTTTTCCAGGCAGGTTCATAGACTCTTTGCAGTTTTTGTTTTATTATTTATTTTTTGGCTGCGGTGGGTCTTCGTCGCTGCATGCGGGCTTTCTCTAGTTGTGGTGAGCTGGGGCTACTCCTCGTTGCGGTGCCTGGGCTTCTCATTGCAGTGGCTTCTCTTGTTGTGGAGCACGGGCTCTGGGTGCACAGGCTTCAGTAGTTGTGGCACATGGGCTCAGTAGTTGTGGCTCACGGGCTCTAGAGCACAGGCTCAGTAGTTGTGGCGCACGGGCTTAGTTGCTCTGCAGGATCTTCCTGGACCAGGGGTCAAACCCACGTCCCCTGCATTGGCAGGCAGATTCTTAACCACTGTGCCACCACTCTTTACATTTTTTATTTGATTTTTTGCTCAGTCCTAGAATCTTCCAGAAGATAAGATACTTCCTATCTATTTTTAAATTCTAACTTCATATAAAGAGATTACAAAGAATTTCTGGAGTCAAAAGAGAAAGAGGAGGATCTTGGATATATTTTTCCAAGAGTGGGTTTCTCAGCATGGACGTGCCTAAGGAGGCTGAGGGGAAGCACCAGAGTTCCCAGCTTGACCAAAGGCTCCCTTCCTCCTCTGTGGGCAAAAAAAACAGAGAGACATTGGACTTCAAGGGTTCTTTGTGACCTTAATAGCAGAGAGGTTAGAGACTTTATTCCCCACCTTCTAGGCATGATATGACCCCTGGGTTCAGGTATGACCTTGAAGAAGAGCTAAACAATGAATGTGATTAAATATCTCACTGAAAAATAAGGGTTGATACTCCAAATCAAATATAATTTCCTTTAAAGAAATGAAGAAATGGATATTTCTGTCACTCTTGAGTCTTCACTAAGATTCATTTCTGATGCATTAGAAAGTTTGTTTTAATTATTAAAGGGGATTAATAATAACATTTAGAACAAGAAAAAAATACATATTATTGTGGTGGCTGCAAATGTTTATTGAATATTTCCTATGTGCCAGACACCTTCTTAATGTTTCATGTCTACTGTTTAGCTTATTTCTGCCAAAACCCTATGTGGCAGGTGGTATCGTCCCCTTTTGAAAGCAAAGGAGGCTGAGACCTAGTGAAGTTGGCTTACTTGCCAAAAGCACAGCTGATAATTAGTAGCAGAGGCTAATTCAACCTGTTCCCTTTCATTCTAAAGTTCATATGCTTAATCCCTATAAAGTCTTCCTGCATAAGGAGTTTATATTTTATCACATAGATAGGAAAATTATACCTCATGTCTCCATAATGATTTGTTTTACCTAAAGTATTTTCACACGCAAGAAAAATGATTCTTCTAATTCTTAGAATCTGGTGAAAGATAATAGGCAGCTGTTTAAGGGTTGGAGCCATTGTGATAAGGGCTAAATGTTGCTGATAGAAAATGAATCTGACAGTGACGTGTAAAGTATATTGGGGTGGGACACAAGGAAGGGGGTGGGAAAAGAAGACCAGTTTTAAGACTTGCATAACAGAATGAACCAAGATCAGTGCCAAACGATTCAATTAAGGGATAAAAGTATGTTGAGGGCAGAAAATCTTTTGCTGAGCTCACTAAGGGGAAAGATTAGATAGTTGTAAGATTATGAAGGACCCTTAGTTTAATTCTTCATCAATAGAAATTGATTTCTTTGGTAAGCCAGATATTTCTGCTTTTATTCAATTGGCATGAACTGTAGGAAGCCTTAAATGAACAATACGTGTCAATATTTTTGGCATTAAACTGTGGGTACAAGGCTGATTTCTCATGACAGAATAAAAAGGCAACTGTTTTCCAAATGCTACCCAAAGATAATTAATATAACTCTGTATGTTCTGCTCTAGGTTGAGGACATTGCTGAGCTATTTCCAGACTTATGTTTGTTCAAGAGATATCTTATAAATATGGGGCTACATCTGATGCTCTCTGGTTATATTTAAAAACTAAGACCTTCTGATAAAATCAAACCCTTTGCTACTACATAGGTTAAAAAAAAACTTGCTTTCAATATAAAAAACACTTGAACTGTTTTTATAGATTCTGTCCAACTGTAAAGAGTCATGCTTGTCTCCCCTCTTTCTCTCTCATCCCGCATTTAGTCTTCCAGGAAATGCTGCTTCTACTCCCAAAATATAGCAGAACTCAACCACTTCTCACCACCTCTGTTAATTCTACTCTTTCCAAATCTCATGTGGGTTTTTTTAATTGATGTTGACTGTATTAAGAGTTAAAAATGAGTATATTTTAAAATACTTATTTACTAAGTCATTAAAAAACATCAAAATATACACTGCACTGTGGAGACAGGCAGTTTTTTACAACACTAAATATACTCTTGTATGATGTAGTGAAAAAAATCAATCAATTAAAAAAATGTGTGTAGATTCATGGCAGTCCTACCAAATAACTGATTTTATCTTGTGGGTTGTACCTAAGCACTTGTCTTCAAAGTCTTTCATTCACAGTATTGTTTGTTGATTTGTCTCCTTATTCAGCATGGCACTTTTTCTTTTTCACTGTAATTTCTTCCTCCATTAAGAGAGGTGAATACCAGGATACATATTTGTAACTGAGCTTTGTATTACGTTGTAAATACCTCTGCATTGTTTTTTGTTCTTGGCATCTTATCACATGCCCATTCATAGACGTTCCACAGTTCTATGGGAAATGTGGGTTCAACTCTATACCTTTGAGGCCCTCAGCCTCATTCTCCTCCAATGTAGTGTTAAAAAAAAAGTGGCAAAAAAATACATGTTAAGCTATTTTTAACATTAATATTTAATACATGTTAAGCTATTTTTAAGCTATTTTGCAAAACAAACCAAAAAACTTAGTGAAAAGAGAAACTTGAGTTTACATTTTTGCAAATCTGTCAATATCTAGCTTAGAAGAAGACAGCAGATTCTCATATCTGCTTCAATATTATTCAATCTGTTGAATTTCTGTTGTTTTTGTTGAAGTATGTTAAAAAATCAACCTCACAAAGATATGGAGCAGAAAAAGGGGAAGAGTATGTTAATGGCCTTTTCAGTTAATTGTGGACATTCTTATTTGACACTACACCAAAACCCAACAAAGGGTAGTTTATTACAGGTTAGTTGCAGTGTGGAATCTGAAACCATATCAATGAACTTTTCTTACTTGATTACATTAAAATCCATTGATTGATCTTGTACTTCAAATAGATCTTTCCCCTGCATGATCTTGTAACATCATGCATTAGTCATCTGGAAAATACTGGTGTAGAAATTACAAAATTTACAATATCAAAAGAATCACATTTGTTAATATCAGCATTTGCCAATGATCTCATCAGAAAGTCTTCAATTATTAAAAAGCTGTTAAGCCCACAGTGGCAGATAAAAGTTTTCTGAAATTTTAACTTGCATTTGAAAATTTGAAGTTTATCATTGGCAACAAATGCTGTCTGTTGTTTCCCTTAAAGTGTCAGGCTCACTTTGTTCTTTTTTGAAAAGTTATCTGCCAGATACTCAAGTCCGAATAACCGCAGTTTGTGGTTATTGCCAAGTAAAAAATGATGTTCCATGAAAAAAGTGACTAATTCAGCTTGCAACTCCAACAATTATGAGTGATTTTCCTTGAGAAAACCTTGTACTTCAGGAAGCAGCAGAAGTGCTTTATGTGTGCTTGCCATTTGTCACACATGATATCAAAAAGATGTGTAGTCAAGGGTTAAAATTTACTACAGTTAGTAACTTAGTGTTTCATCAAAATATTTTAAAGTAAAACTGGAATTTTACTTTATTTTTACTGTGAGATTTTGGTAAGAATATAATGACAACTAGTATACTTTATTGTTACTGCCTTAATTTGTGTAGAGGGGCCACCGTTCCTTTTACACCATCAGTACAACATAGTCGTTCCATGATAAACCTAGATTTGAAAAGTTAATTCCATACCAAATAGCTCAGTACCATTTGTGTTTGTTGCCAAGCATTCATATACAATCTTGTCTTTTTTGATGATTGGTTGATTCTGCTACCGGATGAATACAAGCCAAATAGCAAGTCCCGCCATGACTGTAGATTAATCCATTTGTAAGGCAGAAGTACAATTCTGTGGACAAGATTTTCACCCATCTTTGTGTCTGCAGCAAAGTCATTAATTTGGCAAGGTACTGTATCTTTGGAAAGAGGCAGTGAAATGATTTCTTTAACTGACTTCTCCAGCAGGCAGTCAGCAAAGTCAGCTCTACAAGGCTTTTTTTTTTTTCACCTATTGTGTGGCTTCCCTAGTCAATGCAATATGGTAACTCTGTCAGATGCTTCACTTAATTTTCATTGCTACTTTGAAAAGATGTACAAAACAATTTTGGGCTTTTAAAAACTTCATCATGTCTAGAGGGCAGACAGCAGAAGCACTACAATTCTGCAGCCTGTGGAAGGAAAACCACATTCACAGAAAGATAGACAAAATGAAAAGGCAGAGGTCTTTGTACCAGATGAAGGAACAAGATAAAACCCCAGAAAAACAACTAAATGAAGTGGAGATAGGCAACCTCCCAGAAGAGGAATTCAGAATAATGATAGTGAAGATGATCCAGGACCTCGGAAAAAGAATGGAGACAAAGATCGAGAAGATGCAAGAAATGTTTAACAAAGACCTAGAAGAATTAAAGAACAAACACCTAGAAGAATTAAAGAACAAACAAACATAGATGAACAATACAATAACTGAAATGAAAACTATACTAGAAGGAATCAATAGCAGAATAACTGAGGCAGAAGAACAGATAAGTGACCTGGAAGACAGAATAGTGGAGTTCACTGCTGTGGACAGAGTAAAGAAAAAAGAATGAAAAGAAATGAAGACAACCTCAGAGACCTCTGGGACAACATTCACATTATAGGGGTCCCAGAAGGAGAAGAGAGAGAAAAGGGACCCGAGAAAATATTTGAAGAGATTATAGTCGAAAATTCCCTAACATGGGAAAGGAAAGAGCCACCCAAGTCCAGGAAGTGCAGAGAGTCCCAGGCAGGATAAACCCAAGGAGAAACACACTGAGACACATAGTAATCGAATTGACAAAAATTAAAGACAAAGAAAAATTATTGAAAACAACAAGGGAAAAGCAACAAATAACATACAAGGGAGCTCCCATAAGTATAATAGCTGATTTCAGCAGAAACTCTACAAGCCAGAAGGGAGTGGCATGATATATTTAAAGTGATGAAAGGGAAGAACCTACAACCAAGATTACTCTACCCGGCAAGGATCTCTTCAGATTCAATGGAGACATCAAAAGCTTTACAGACAAGCAAAAGCTAAGATAATTCAGCACCACCAAAGCAGCTCTACAACAAATGCTAAAGGAACTTCTCTAAGTAGGAAACACGAGAAGAAAAGGACCTACAAAAAGAAACCTATAACAATTAAGAAAATGGTAATAGGAACATACATATCGATAATTGCCTTAAACGTGAATGGATTAAATGCTCCAACCAAAAGACACAGGCTGGCTGAATGGATACAAAAACAAGACCCATATATATGCTGTCTACAAGAGACCCACTTCAGACCTCGGGACACATACAGACTGAAAGTGAGGGGATGGAAAAAGATATTCCACGCAAATGGAAATCAAAAGAAAGCTGGAGTAGCAATTCTCATATCAGACAAAATAGACTTTAAAATAAAGACTATTACAAGAGACAAAGAAGGCCACTACATAATGATCAAGGGATCAATCCAAGACGAAGATATAACAGTTATAAATATATATGCACCCAACATAGGAACACCTCAATACATAAGGCAACTGCTAACAGCTATAAAAGAGGAAATCGGCAGTAACACAATAATAATGAGGGACTTTAACACCTCACTTACATCAATGGACAGATGATCCAGACTGAAAATTAATAAGGAAACACAAGCTTTAAATGACACAGTAGACCAGATAGATTTAACTGATATTTATAGGACATTCCATCCAAAGAGAGCAGATTACACTTTCTTCTCAAGGGCACATGGAACATTCTCCAGGATCGATCACATCTTGGGTCACAAATGAAGCCTTGGTAAATTTAAGAAAATTGCAATCATATTAAGAGTCTTTTCTGGCCACAATGCTCTGAGATTATAAATCAATTATAGGGGGAAAAAAGTAACAAACACAAACACACGGAAGCTGAACAATACGTTACTAAATACCAAGAGATCACTGAAGAAATCAAAGAGAAAATCAAAAAATACCTGGAGACAAATGACAATGAAAACACAACGATCCAAAACCTATGGCATGCAGCAAAAGCAGTTCTAAGAGGGAAGTTTATAGCTATACAAGCCTACCTCAAGAAACAAGAACAATCTCAAACAATCTAACCTTACACATAAAGGAACTAAAGAAAGAAGAACAAACAAAACCCAAAGTTAGTAGAAGGAAAGAAATCATAAGATCAGAGCAGAAATAAATGCAATAGAAACAAAGAAAACAATAGCAAAGACGAATAAAGCTAAGAGCTGGTTCTTTGAGAAGATAAACAAAATTTTTAAATCTTTAGCCAGACTCATCAGAAAAAGAGGGAGAGGACTCAAATCACTAAAATTAGAAATGAAAAAGGAGAAGTTACAACAGACACTGCAGAAATGCGAAGCATCCTAAGAGACTACTACAAGCCAATAAAATGGACAACTTGGAAGAAATGGATTAATTCTTAGAAAGGTATAAATTTCCAAGACTGAACCAGGAAGAAACAGAAAATATGAACAGACAAATCACAAGTAACAAAATTGACACTGTGATTAAAATTCTTCCAACAAACAAAAATCCAGGACAGATGGCTTCACAGGTGAAATCTATCAAACATTTAGAGAAGAGCTAACACCCATCCTTCTCAAACTCTTCCAAAATATTGCAGAGGAAGGAATACTCCCAAACTCATTCTATGAGCCACCATCACCCTGATACCAAAATCAGACAAAGATAGTACAAAACAAGAAAGTTACAGGCCAATATCACTGATGAATATAGACGCACAAATCCTCAACAAAATACCAGCAAACAGAATCAAACAACACCTTAAAAGGATCATACACCATGATCAAGTGGGATTTATCCCAGGGATGCAAGGATTCTTCAATATATGCAAATCAATGTGATATACCATATTAACAAATTGAAGAAGAAAAACCATATGATCATCTCAATAGATGCAGAAAAAGCTTTTGACAAAATTCAATGCCCATTTATGATAAAAACTGTCCAGAAAGTGGGCATAGTGGGAACCTTTCTCAACATAATAAAGGCCATATATGACAAACCCACAGCAAACATCATTCTCAATGGTGAAAAACAGAAAGCATTTCCTCTAAGATCAGGAACAAGACAAGGATGTCCATTCTTGCCACTCTTATTCAACGTAGCTTTGGAAGTCCTAGCCATGGCAATCAGAGAAGAAAAAGAAATAAAAGGAATACAAATTGAAAAAGAAGTAAAATTGTCAGTGTTTGCAGGTGACATGATACTATACATAGAGAATCCTAAAGATGCCACCAGAAACACAGAAATCTCTTGCATTCCTACACACTGACTATGAAAGATCAGAAAGAGAAATTAAGGGAACAATCCCATTCACCATTGCAACAAAAAGTATAAAATATCTAGGAATAAACCTACCTAAGAAGGTGAAAGGCCTATACTCTGAAAACTGTAAGTCACTGATGAAAGGAATCAAAGATGACACAAACAGATGGAGAGATATACCATGTTCTTGGATTGGAAGAATCAGTATTGTGAAAATGAGTATACTGCCCAAAGCAATCTACAGATTCAATGCAATCCCTATCAAATTACCAGTGGCATTTTTTACAGAACTAGAATAAAGAACCTTAAAATTTGTATGGAAACACAAAAGACCCTGAATAGCCAAAGCAGTCTTGAGGGAAAAAAACGGAGCTGGAGGAATCAGACTCCCTGACCTCAGACTATACTACAAAGCTATAATTATCAAGACAATATGGTACTGGCACAAAAACAGAAGTATAGATCAAAAGAACAGGATAGAGAGCCAGAGATAAACCCATGCACCTATGGTCAACTAATCTATTACAAAGGAGGCAAGGATATACAGTGGAGAAAAGAGAGTCTCTTCAATAAGTGGTGCTGGGAAAACTGGACAGCTACATGTAAAAGAATGAAATTAGAACATTCCCTAATACCATACACAAAAATAAACTCAAAATGGATTAGACAGCTAAATATAAGACCGGACACAGTAAAACTCCTAGAGGAAAACATAGGCAGAACACTTTTTGACATAAATCACAGGAAGATCTTTCTTGATCCACCTCCTAGAGTAATGGAAATAAAAACAAAATAAACAAATGGAACCTAATGAAACTTAAAAGCTTTGGCACAGCAAAGGAAACTACAAACAAGGTGAAAAGACAGCCCTCAGAATAGGAGAAAACATTTCCAAACGAATCAATGGATGAAGGATTAATCTCCAAAATATATAAACAGCTCATGCAGCTCAATATTAAAAAAACAAACAACCCAATCAAAAAATGGGCAGAAGACCTCAGTAGACATTTCTCCAAAGAAGACATACAGATGGCCAAGAGGCACATGAAAAGCTGCTCAGCATCACTAATTATTAGAGAAATGCAAATCAAAACTACAATGAGTATCATCTCACACCAATTAGCATGGGCATCATCAGAAAATCTACGAACAACAAATGCTGGAGAGGGTGTGGAGAAAAGGGAACCCTCTTGCACTGTTGGTGGGAATGTAAACTGATACAGCCACTATGGAGCACAGTATGGAGGTTCCTTAAAAAAATAAAAATTGAATTAGCCTATGACCCAGCAATCCTACTCCTGGGCATATACCCAGAGCAAACAATAATTCAAAAAGAGTCATGCACCCCAATGTTCATTGCAGCACTATTTACAATAGCCAGGTCATGGAAGCAACCTAAATGCCCATCAACAGATGAATGGATAAAGAAGATGTGGTACATATATACAATGGAATATTACTCAGCCATAAAAAGGAACGAAATTGGGTCATTTGTAGAAACGTGGATGGTCCTAGAGACTGTCCTACACAGTGAAGTAGTTCAGAAAGAGAAAAACAAATATCATATATAAATGCATATATGTGGAATCTAGAGTAATGGTACAGATGAACTGGTTTGCAAGGCAGAAATAGAGACACAGATGTAGAGGACAGTAGTACGGACACCAAGGGTGGAAAGTGGCGGCAGGGGGCTTTTAGTGGTGGGATGAATTGGGAGATTGGGGTTGACATATATACACTAATATGTATAAAATAGATAACTAATAATGTGCTGTATAAAAAAATAAATAAAATTTTAAAAAGCATTAAAAAATAATAACTTCATCATGTCTACATGAAAAAATCCAATTTCCTTTCCTTTAAATTTTGAATGATTGGGTGCAAAATGATATCATAACTTGGATAATAGTATTTTTAAACTGTTCTGGTGTATAGGACAATAAGGTAAATTATTACCATCTATAATGCTGAAGGAAAGTTAGATTTTGTCACATTTTTCTTTCTTATTTAGAGTGTCTCCACATTTATTTGGACTAGATTTATCCTATCCATGAATCAGAAAATTCTTTGGTTGTGTCCTTTTCATATTTTTCGGTGTCTTTAGATTTAGAAATTGGCAGCTATGGCTTGAGAATATGTCTTTTAATCTCTCCTCTCAAAGTTAATCTGTCTGTAAAAATAAGACAGTATAATAAAGTTTCTTTTATTAGATTCTTAATAGTTATTATGAAATTCTAAAATTACAAGTTTTAGATAAATTTTTTAAAGTTAGATATATTTTTGAAAAACTACAAAATTATTATTGCAACACATGATATCCAAATGTATTTACTTGTAAATTTTTCCACTTAAGGAAAAGAAAAGCTTCACAAGTTCAAAAGGACAATTTATTGGATAAGGTTACAGAGATTATAGCAGGTAGCTGAGAACTAACTAGTAAGAGCACAGTAGAAGCATTGCAATAATATTAAATTAATTTCTGTAAACAGCACGCTTATCATAAACCTACTCCCACCTTAAAAAATTCTAGAAAACACAGGAACATTTAAGCATACATCCATTAACTATCAAAGTAATGATGTCATATAGCCTCTGGAGGAGTCTATTGTATGGTACACATGTGAAAGAATATGAGTAAAAAAGGCAAATTACAACTGAGACTATTTGTTTTGACTTCAGGGTTCTTCTTGAAAGGGTCCTGGGGAGTCTCCTTTTTTTTTCTTTCTTCTGTTAGCTGTTATTTTCATATGGTAGGTTACCAAAAATAAAATTATAAGACAAATTCAGAATGTGGGACATCCAATAAGACAGTTGTCCCTGTCTCTTCAAAAAATTAGTGTAATGGGGGGAAAGGTAGGAGGATGGTTGTGGAATAAGAGACTAGAGAAGCAGAATAGCCCCAAGCAGTATGTGGATTTACTGGATCCTGGTTTGAAAAGAAAAAGACATTAAAGAAATTTTTGAACAATAGGTAATATTGACATGGAATATAGTTATTAGATGATATTATGGAGTTGAGCGAATTTTTCTTATGATAAATGCTATAGTTATTTAAAAATATTTTCTTATTTTTAGATCTGTGTGCTTAAATATTAGGGGTAAAATTTCATGATATCTACAACTTAGTTTCAGATTTTCATGAAAAAATATCTATAAATCTATTTATCAATATGCATATAAAAATTAGATGGATCGAAGGTAAATAAAGCAAAGATGGTGCAATGTTAACAGTTGCTAACCTAGGTGATGGGGGTACAGGGGATTCTTGAACTGTTCTTTCAGCCTTTCCATTTATTTGACATTTTTCATTGCAAGAAGTTGGTTAAACGAAGTCACTGAATCAAAGGATGTTAATATTATTGCTTAATTTCTAAATCATTAAAAGAATATGGCATGGTTTTAAAACTTACATGAGGCATTTTTAAATAATTCTGTGAAGTGTGTAGCTCAGCAAATGATTAGCTTCATAGTCATTCAGATGGAAATTTTTATCCTCTCTTTATCAGTACTGAGTGTTGTGACCTCAGGCAAACTCTCAAGATCCCAGTTGTTTTAGCTGTAAAATGGATGATAGTAATAATGGTTCTTTGATAAAGCTGTTTAAAAATAAAATATATTATCTGTAAAAGCCTTAGCCCAGTGCCTGGAAAATAGAAAGCATTCAAATCTCATCTTCTATTATTGTCATGACAAATTCCAAGTCCTTACTTTATTCAACCAGAAAATCCAATGGAAAAGCTCCACACATTAAATCATCTCTATTATATTACAGTCAAGTGCATTTTGTAACTTCAGACCTACTGCAAGTCCTAAGGGAACAAAAATGTTTTAATAGATCCATAAGAATTACTTGTAATTAGCATGTAGATTGTTATGAGTTCTTCCCCCTGCCCCTCCCCAATAAGTGAAAATACTCTTTACTGTTTAAACATTTTATGGAAGTTCATCCTTATAATTATTTTGCCTTAAGTTTTCTAAATCATAGACAACTTCATCTTGAGTTATCACATGTACACACTAGTGAAGTTTAAATTAATATCTTTTGATGTATTGGGGAAAATTCAAACAAATTTAATGGGTAGAATTTTAAACTTATGAATATCCTCAATTGTTTTATTCTTGGTGTTCAAGCTATCAGTGGACTGATAAGTTCTCTCATGTAATTAATTTCTGAGAATTATCTAGTGTTTAGAGAAATAAAGATCTTAAGATTTTAAAGATGGCTACAAAAGTGTTTCCAGTATAATTTATAGAAGTGAAGACACTTATTTTCTGTTAATTGATTTCCATTTTGTTAAATCTGAAAGTGCTTAAATTGTTACGAAGAATTCTTTAGAGTGTTTCTTCTCTACAATCATCCTAATTTTTATTGGCAATAAATGCTGCTGAATGTTTTGAGGCATTTTAAATTGTAAAAGATCATGATATATATACAATGGAATATTATTGTATAACATGCAATAATATATTAGAAGGAAATCCCATTTGCATTTTGCACAACATGGGTGGAACTTGAGGGCATTATGCTAAGTGAAATAAGCCAGACAGAGGAAGACAGATGTTGCATGGTATCACATGTGGAATCTAAATAAAAAGTTAAACTCACAGAAACAGAATAGAACAGTGGTTGTCAGGGACTGGAGAACAGGGGAAATGGGTTACAAACTGTTATAACCTATAGTTGATAACACTGTATTATATAGTTGAAATTTGCAAAGAGTAGAACTTAAAGATCTCAAACATACACAGAAAAATAAATATGTGAGGTGATGGATGTGTTAATTAACTAGGTTAACTGGATGGGAGGAATCTTTTCACAATGTACACTTTAAATATCTTATAATTTTGTCAGTTATACCTCAGTAAAGCTGAAAAAATAAAAAATAACTAAATTGTAAAAGATAATTAATTAAAATGCACCCCCTAAAACTTAATGTCTTTGTTTTCTTTAGTGAGTTATGTGGTCAAGCAAATACTAATTTTTTTTTTCTCATGAATAAGAATGCTCATGAAAAAGAAAGTTTTGTAGAGTGGCTTGACATAGACTTAGCATAGAAGTAGTGGGGCTGTCTAAAGAAGGCAACCAGTTATAATAAAATGAGAAAAACTCAGTTGTAGTTTGTGTTTTCCATAAATACCCCCTGGGATAGAAACATTCTAATTATTCTTGTATCTCAGAAGAAACTGAAATATAGCTCATTAAAAGAACAAGAAAGGGCTAAATTTTTCTACCTGCATAGCTCATGGAAACAGCTTCCTCTATCTTCCTGTCTCCTTCTGTGATGTGTTCCATCCAGCTGCTGAAATAGACTGCCTTCTGGAAGTTAAAACCCACGTGGCTCAGATCACAGCAATAAATCTGGTGAAACATGGTCCTGGGTGAAATATTATACTTCTACATAAAAGCTTAGGATTTTATCAATAGGCTTTACACTAAGTAATGGGAATCAGAGTGACAAATTAACAGTAAAACTTTCATGCTTATATCCAAACAGCATGTTATGGCTTCTTTCATTACATTATCCTAATCAAGCCAGAACTGTTTTTCTATAGCAACAAACCTGAAACAAGTCTCATCCAACTCAACTAACTCATTTAAATAACTTTGCTCCATGGCAATTTATCTAAAGATCAAGTTTACTGAACAATTGATCTGTAAGTCAGATATCATACATACAAACATATTTTCACTCATTTATAGTCTTTTCTCTATTCAAGCATTGAGATAAGATTAAATAAGAATTTAGTTCCACATCCCAGTTAGATTTTCCAGTGGAGTAGATTTTCAAGAATTTTATGTTGATGAGTTTTTTTTTTCCTTTTAAAATCAGCATTATCCATATAAAATAAGTTCCTTTGGTTTGTGTATTCAACATCATTTAGAATTTCCATATGCTGGTCAGTGAGATTCCCTAATAAGAGGATGAGAAGACATTATTTCAGTGTCTACTATGAGTCTGACTCTTTTCTCCATTCTGTATGATCTGATCCCTGTAACTGTCCTAGGAAGCATTTGTATGTCTGTGCTTTCATAACTTTATTCAACACATGCTCTTGAGTTGTTATTAGTAAATCACTGAAAATACAGGGGCTGAGCAAGACAGATATAGTACCGTTCTTATTTTTGTGGAGTTTGATTTTAGCAGTGAAGATGCCCAGTAACAAATATCTGATTAATTATCTAATTATAGTTGCAGGAAGGGATAAAAGAGATTATAAATAGGAGGACCTGATCTAGCTGCGAGAGGCTGGGGGGAGTAGGAAGTTTCCAGTGTTGTTGAATGAATGCTTGCAGGCCTGAATGTATCATCAATCCAGCTGAGTCCTGAAAAATGGGTAGCAGTTGGCCTGTAGAAAAG
>NW_020837955.1:5913421-6009652 GCF_003676395.1 Aethalodelphis obliquidens | reverse complement strand
GTGTGTGTGTGTGTGTGTGTGTGTGTGTGTGTGTGTGTGTGTGTGTGTAGGGGGACCTAGAGAAGGTGACAGAATTGGAAGGAATTTGGTGAGAGCAGGCTGATAAGGGAGAGAGTGGTTTCTCTCAATTATAGCTGAGGCATCCAAGGTCACACAAAGAAATATAAATGGGATTTGAACTTGGTTCTGTCCAATCTCCGATTCTTTCTAGTACATCATGCCTTTTCCCTGTTAGTCATCAAATTATGCTTAAATTATTATTACTTTGATCTTCACTGGCAGTTTCTTTGTCATGAAATCCTTTTGTATTTTCTTTCAGATGCGTTGCTGTTTTATTTATAAAAATGAGTTGCTGTGCATGCCTTCAACATCATCTCTGTCTTGTTTTTCAGTGTGCCAACATTCCAGAACCTTCCTGAAGAGATACTCAGTAAGCTTGCTGACGTCCTTGAAGAGGTAATTGTTTTTAGCCCTTGACCTTTTTGAGATGGGACTCAGCCCATCACAGCTGTGCAATAAGTCACAAACTGCAGAGAGCCCTTTTAAATTTTTTTGAGCACTGACATGAGCTATATATTTGGCTTCAAATAAAAAGCAGCTCAGTATATCTGACATTTATACACAGTTAGAAATATGCAAATCATCGTAACTATAGAGGGAGAAAAACTTTTTGCTCTGGCAAACATATTGTTACTTTGACTTCCAAGAATGGGAGACTGCGTATTTATCTCTTATTTCAGTTGGTGTAAAGCAAGATTGTAATAATTGCTACTCTGAAGCTTCAGATTAGCAAATTTATAACAGGAATTAGCAGTTGGGTACATACTTTATTAGCATATGAGCATATTTTACACACGTAATTGTATGCCTGAATGTGAAAGTGTCACTGTTACTTACTTTTCACAGAACCTATAAAGCATAAGAAATATTGAAGCAGGAAAAAGAGAGGAGGTTTATACAAGCAGTGTCTTGAGTGAACACAAGGGGATAGGGTCCCTAGTGCCTATAGAGACAGAGAAGGCAGAGTATCTGGGCACATATGCAGATGGGGGTGGGGACTGATGGAGTGGTTGGCACTCTGCCAAACCTGTTCTGATATCTTCTATTTTCTCTGTAATCTAGAAAGCAAGGTCATCAACTGAGGATGAGGATGGGGTAGAGGTCTGAGAGGTTTGAAGACAGAGGAGAAGGTATGAGAAAAATGGAAAAGGGGATAGACTAGGAAGACACAGTATGACAGTTACCATTCAGGCCCTGTTTGATGTTACCAATCCCTAATCGCAGTTAAACAGGCAAAAAGAGTTCTTTCAGGATGTACGATAGGAGAGAGCGATCAAACTCCACTCTGCTGGGCCAAAAGGTGGGAGGATTTTTAAGCACTGGAGTGAGCTGGTGGAAAAGTACTCCAGTAGGGGTGTTACCAGAAAGTAGGTTCTTGTCTCAGAAAGAATTCAGAGATGAGATGGAAGTCAAGAAAGCAAAGTGAGGATTTATTAAGCAATAGTAAGCTCTCAAGGGGGGAGCTGGCAGACTCAGGGAAACAGCCACCCTGAGTTTCTTTGGCAAGCTGGTTATATGGGGTGTGAAAATGATTGGGCAGAAGATTCACTGAGGAGGGAGGGGTTTGGGCTCGTATTCACTGATTTTCATCCCAGCTCCACCTTCCCGAGGGGAGGAGGGATTTTTGTCCTTATTTAGTCTTGATTGGAAATGTCATGGTGTCAGTGCATGATGGGAAATTCTTATCTACAAGGTTAATTTTATTGTAATGAGGGCATAATGGACAAAAAGTTACATTCGGAATGCCGGAGATTCCTGCCTTTTCCCGCCTTCCTTTGTCTCCAGGACCCCTGTTGTTCACAAGGTGTATGGTTTCCTGCCACGTGGCCCACGCCCCCCTTTCTTTGCTCATATCTCGCTATCTACCTTTTCTAACAGTGGTTCTCCAGTAGGGAGGAGGTTGGTCAATGTGACTCGTTCATCTGTGCTTGCTGATTGCCCCTTCTGGAAGTTAGGCTCCTAGCCACCCATAGAGACTGGGAGATAGAGGCGCTATCTTCTTCTTGATTACTTTTCTAAGGAATGGCTCCTAGGTCCTTGAGAAAGACATTCCTGACCTGTAAAACAACCGGTGCCAACAGCCTGGAAGAAGATTTGCATCTCAAACAGTTGAAAACTTTCTAAAGTAAATGCTCCAAGAAAAGGGAGATCAGGAGCCTAGTGTCAGGAAGAAGGCTGTCTAAAGTTTAGTCAAAGTGACGGAACCCTTAAGTCTGTCTTGGTTACCAGCCCATTTCTATGTTTTTTCAGCCCCATTTGTTTGCCTGGATTCAAGTTCCAAGTAGACAGAGAATGGGATTTAACCGGGATTGGTATTTTGCCAGGAAAAGATGAGTGGTTGAAAGAGGGAATAGGGAGTTGCGGATGCATGTGAAGGAAGGATTGTAGCGACTGAACCTGGAATTTCGATTGTGCAAGAAGGGGAGCAAGGGCCAGTGAGTGACTGTGGGATCAATGGATTTTAGTCTCAGGAGGCTGAAGAATTTTTGGGGTTGTGCTATAACAGAGAGAAACTGGAAAGATACTGAAAACGTTTTTGTCTCTAGGTACTAACTATATACCAGTAATTATATGATCCATAGAACTTCAAAGGTTTATATCCACAAATTCTTAGTTTGAGTCTTATCACAGTGAGCTTTCCTAGGATTTATTGGTCCCCCTCATCTTATATGGGAACACATAGTAAAGCAGAAGTCACATTTGATTCCTATGTTCAAGTATAAAAGATTCATGAGCAAAAATACTGGCTGCATTTCTCTCTGAATGTGTCAACCACCGTACTTGCAACCTCTTTAAATGTAAAACTGCTTTTCCGAGTTCTTTTGTTTTTTGCTTTCCTTGTTGAGTATACTGAAGAACTCTCTGATGACCTTTTTCTTTTTCTTTTCACAAAATGAACTAAAGTACAAATTTACTGGCCCCAATCAAGCCCGTCCAAAATAAAATCAAATCCCATGAAATCCTTTCATCATTTTCTTTCTTTTCCACAGCTGTGGAAGCATTTGCTATGTTTTGCAAAACAATAGCCATAGCTCTATAAATAACTCTGACCAAAGAAATATTTTAGTATTTTATGTCAGATTTTCTAATCAGAAGATGCCTTCATCTGTGTTATACGAGCCACAGTACAGTCTATAGCAAAGCTGCATGAAAATAGAAACACATGATTAAGTGCCCACACATTTGTTTTGAAGACATACACAAGTGAAGTAAACAGACAAAATATGAGGTAGACATATGAATATACTAACCAGTGCATGAACGTGTTCAACTCAAGGTGAATAAACAAGCACAGTGAGAAATTAGATTAATTTATGTATGAGATAGAGTGAAGCAAATTTGGAAGAACAAAAGCAATACCAGTGTCACATAACATTAAAGGGAAATTTGCTTGCATAATAAATGAGCTTTTTTCCCTACAACATCTACAAGAAAATGAAAGGATCCCAGATTATTTTGAAAAGAAGACAGTATAATCGTTGCATTTAACAAAGAACTTTGCAGCCTTGTTTGTTTAACAAATATTTATGGAGCATCTGCCACTTGCCAGTAATTATTCCAAACTCTGGGGATTCAGGGCCTTGTCCTCCCAAATCATATGTTCCATTGGAAAGTACAGATGAGAATTAAGGAAAATAGCAGCAAAATGGCATCAAGTGAGATGGCCACACTGTATTGGTTTACTAAGGCAAGACCTCTCTGGGGAAGGTGGTATTGAAGCTGAGATCGAAATGCAGATATGGGATGCCATGTGTACAGGACAGAGGGAAGAGAAGGCATAAGGTCCTAAACTAGGAATGAGTCTTCTGTCCTTAAGGAACAGAAAAAAGGTTTATAGTAGGGTGAGATGAGGCTAGAGAAAATAGGCGAGGCCAGATGGCAGACGGCTTTGCCAGTTGTGGTAAGGAGTTGTGATAAGGTTTTTGTTCTCAGTGCAGTGGGAAGATTTTGAGGGTTCTAAGCCATAAAAATGACATGATCTGGGTTATATTTTAATGATATTTCTCTGTGAGAAGAATGGATTATAGAGGCACAGACCAATTATTTAGATAAAATAGCCCAGGTGAGGTTAGATGTTTGTATGTTGATTTACTTTCTTATGGACTATTTCATTCCTTGTATTCATTATGAAGCAATACTCCCAGCATAAGGGAGAAGAAAATGAAAGAATAGGGACAAGGTAGTCAAGGACTGAGAGAGAGAAAAAAATTTAAGCAGACAGAGGAATGAACATAATGTTATTGGTAAAGTGATTTAGGAGGGTACATGTGACTGGAGGACAAATAAATGATGCTTGCAGCATCCTATTTTAAAGCTGAAAGAGAAACCAGTATATAAGTCATTTCTGCCATTGCCCATCCCACTCCCACTTACCCCCTTCCATAATTTCTAGTGTAGATGTACCCATTTATGTGTTCTTGTTTATGAGATCATAAAACAGAAACACATATCCTTATTCTTAGTGTAGCAATTCAGTGCCCTTTTCTCCGTTTCCTTTATATCACATAGTACAAATATTTCCTTTCTATATTAAATCTCTCATGCCTTTTTCAGGAACATAGGAAAGTTTTCTCTAGTTAGTTTGAGAAGTTGCGTTTACACATAGGTATAAAGAGGTTCTTGGCCAAAGGTCTATTCACATAAAGAGCAACAATCCCAGCACTTTTTTAGGTTGTGTTTTGCAAGACAAATTGAAGTACAGGGCTGAGAATAATTGATTAATTATTGAATAATTGATTCAGTAATTATTCACCTTCATTCTCACCATAGTATGTTCTTCTCATCTCATATCTGACTCAGATTAAGTCTTAATAAATACCAGAGATCATTTTAAGAGCTTCAGAGTTGATTTGCTAGGGAAGCCATTTTATAGTTTGTAAATTAAACTGTAAGAGAATTTTTAGGCACATGTAGGGAATAGCAAGGTCTGACTTGATAAACTGGTTTCATTAACCTCTATACTATCCTGTATAGTACAGTGAAAACTATTTTGAATGAATTAGTCAAATATTGGAATCTATTCTGAAAGCCTAGGAAGTACTTATGTGTAAAAGAAAAGAGCTGTGAAATTATAAAAAGGATCTAATCTTTTTTCTTACTATAGCAACCTAACACACTTTCCTTCTTCCTTTATGTACACATAATTAGTTTCTATAGATGAATTACATTGTTCAGATGGATGGAACAACCCGTAGCTAATCTCCGCCTGAGAAATAGCTCCCTTCAGTGATTACCTACCCAAACACAATGGGGAAAAGTCACTGTAAATAAACTCATTGTCTAATACATATCCACATATCAGGGCTGTAGTGACATCTTTAAAAGAAATGATGAAGAAAAACATTTTCTTATAGAGAGGCAGAGTAGAGATTTACCTATTATGTCACATAGGAGCTTGAAAATTAATTTGGGAAGGAGTTATGCTTTCACAAATAAGGGTGAAAATGTTTAGATAACTCAAGGAAAATTGAAAATGTCAGATTGAAGAACCAAATTAAGCCAACAAATTCACTTTTTACCACTGGTGTAGCTCATTTTTCCTTCATATGAATAGAAGTGGGACATGGGTGCTATATTTAAATCTGATTTTTAAATGGAAAATAAAGCGTATGAGAACCACTTCTTTGCTTATATTGAAATCTGTTTCATGTCCAATTCTCTCATTAAAACATTGGATTTAGTTGTCTTAGAATGAAAAATACCTCTGCTTCACCAGCTTTTTAAGAGCTCTATGCCTTTGGGTCTGCAACTTTATATGATTGGATCTTGGACACATTTGAGCCTAAATAATGGGTTGTTTTGGTTTGTGTCCCTAGATGGGGCATTTATATTTTCATTTGGGGATATTTATACTATTATGGCCCTGACAATATCTTAGACAAATAATACTCATTAGACTTTTTGAAATATTAAGAGGGACATGATGAGAAAAATAGAAAAAAGGCAAGGAAAGAAAGCTTTTTTCATCTTGATAATATGGTAAGAAGCAAATATCAGATTACTGTCCAGGGATCATCATTGGAAAAGGAGGTTAACGTAACACAGGCAATTTTGGTTACTGGAAGGTACCCCAGGGCTGATTAAATGTGCATTGTTTTAGCCGTGCAACAGTTCCTTGGTGTTACCATGTCATGTTGACATTTTCCCAGATTCCTTTGCATTCTCTCCAATTGTGAGTAATACAAGGGAAAAGTCCTGTACTTGATGAGTTACTGGAGTGCTGTGAAGCTCTCTCTTTTTATCATTCTAAACAGACCTAGACTCTCTGGGAAAGAAATTGATGGAGTAGACAGGAACATTATTGGTTCTCTTTGAAATCTGTTGTTATGGCTAAACTTTTTCTTCCCTTCCTTTAGGTTTGGCTCTTGCTATTCAAAGCCAAGCTGGAGGGAATTTAAAGAACAGTTCTTTCCCAATTGCTCTGGACTGAAGGACTCTGAATTTGGAAAATTATCTGTTTAGATCTCCCTGGTTCCTTTGGGTCTTCCCATCTGTGGGGCAAATGGCTGCTTCTGAAGGAGAAAGAAGTAGAAGGGTGTGTGTGTGTGTATTTTGTGGCAGGGTGGAGAGATTAAAACGTAAAGACACACTCTCAGTTTAATATTAATATCTGCACATCTTATTCTATTATAGAAGTAAATGTGGAATGGGAGAACATGTTTGCAAATCATATATATGATAAGGGAGTTGTATTAGTCAGAGTTCTCCAGAGAAAACAGAACCAATAGGATGTGTATGTATGTATGTATGTGTGTGTGTGTGTATATATATATATATATATATATATAAGATTTATTTTAAGGAATTGGCTTGTGTTATTGTGGAGGCTGGCCAGTTCAAAATCTACAGAATGGGCTGGCAGGCTGGAGACCGTAGAAGAGCTGATGTTGCAGTTCAAGTCCAATGGCCATCTGCTGGCAGAATTCCTTCTTGCTTGGGGAAGGTCAGTCTTTGTTCTATTAAGATCTTCATTTGACTGGATGAGGCCCACCCACATTATAGAAGGTAATCCACTTTACTCAAAATCCATCAATTTAAATGTTAATCTTGTCTCAAAGTTCACTGGTTTAAATGTTAATCTTATCACCCCCACACAAAAATCCAGAATGCCGTAATGTTTGACCAAATGTCTGAGCACTATGGGCCAGATAAGTTGACACATAAAATTAATTATCACAAGACTTGTATCTAGAATATATAAAGAATACTTACAACTGAGTGAATTTTAAAAAGTTTAAAAATAAATAAACAGGGACTTCCCTGGTGGCGCAGTGGTTAGGAATCCACCTGCTAATGCAGGGGACATGGGTTCAAGTCCTGGTCCGGGAAGATCCCACATGCCCCGGAGCAACTAAGCCCTGTGTGCCACAACTACTGAGCCTGCGCACCTAGAGCCCGTGCTCTGCAACAAGACAAGCCACCGCAATGAGAAGCCCGCGCATCACAACAAAGAGCAGCCCCCCCCCTCACTGCAACTAGAGAAAGCCCACAAGCAGCAACGAAGACCCAAGACAGCCATAAATAAACAAACAAATTTTAAAAAAATGAGTGAATAGATGTTTTCCCAAAGGAGATGCACAAAAAACCAGTAAGTACACGTTCCATGTTAATAGTCATTAGGAAAATGAAAATCAAAACCATAATTACATACCACTTCATACCCACTAGGGTGGCTAGAATAAAAAAGACAGTGACAAATGTTGGTGAGGATATAGAGAAATTACCACTGTAGGATGTTGCTGGTGGGCTTGTAAAATGGTTCAGCTTCTTTGAAAAATGGTCTGTAACTTGATCTGTAAGCATTTATACAATTCATTCTCACCCTGAGCTTTCTACCTCTTTAAATTACATATTTTACTTATTTATATAACCTATTCCACATTCTACAAAATATTCAGTTTTTCATTTTTCTTCAGCTTTCTCACTTGAGTTGAACCAGTGGCCTTACACATGACAAAGACCCAAAATATCTAAACAGGTTGGAATAACAGGTGAGATCCACTAAGATGGTACCAGAGGAGAAAAGTATAGTTTTGCACATGATTAAAAAGAAAAAAATTCCAGAAGGATAGGATAGTGAAGACACGGCAGAGTATAGGCAATATTGCTGGAAACAATGGAAGAAAACAATTGAAGTAACTTAGAAATTTGCCTTGGAAAAGACTTTGCGGGAAGGTATTGGATTCCTTTTGTGTGTGTGTGTTTTTGTTTTTTTTTTTTGCTGTACGCGGGCCTCTCACTGTTGTGGCCTCTCCCGTTGCGGAGCACAGGCTCCGGACGCGCAGGCTCAGCGGCCATGGCTCACGGGCCCAGCTGCTCCGCGGCATGTGGGATCTTCCCGGACCGGGGCATGAACCCGTGTCCTCTGCATCGGCAGGCGGACTCTCAACCACTGCGCCACCAGGGAAGCCCTGGATTCCTTTTTAACTTAGTGGACACTATTTTCTGTGTTCAGAAGATGGGGAGCTCCATCTCTAAAAATAGACTGGACGAATAATTTAACCCATCATTGATGAATCAGGGTAACAGCAGTTTCTGCCTCTTGTGATATTGCTGTGGGTTTTAAATTGAAGAACTAATGTAAAACCATTAAATATGCAAACATAATTTCAGATGTCCATCAGCAGTGCTTACCAAACCCTTTCACAAATTGACACATACAGAAAATGTTTATCCTGCACACATACTGAGGTTAACAAAACTCCTTATGGCTGGAGGTGACTGGTCAGGCTGTCCCAAGTCCTACTGGGCTCTCCGTCTGAAGGGCGGAGCAGGCATTTTGTAATGTCTGGAGACATCTATGGTGCTTATAATATTGAGTGAGGGTAACAGAGGGCTGCCACTGGCCTCTAGTGGATAAAAGCCAGGATGCTACTAAACATTCTACAGTGCATAGAACAGCTTTACAACGACCATTCAGCCCCAAATGTCAATAGTGCTGAGACTGGGAAATTCTGCTATAGGGTAGATATGACAGCAGTTGGGAAACACTGCTAAAAGTATGAAGGAAATAAAATAAGGTAATATGGTAGAGATGGCCAAGGACAGGGGGACTACTTTAGCTAGGGTGGTTAGGAAAGTTATATCTGAAGAGGTGACTGAGTTGACAGCCACTGCAAATATCACAGATGGCAAAGTATAGTACAAAATGTTAAGTATGAACAGAAATCATACATATTTGAAAAGCTACAGGGTGAAAGAGATTAGTTAGGATGTTGTAGGTACTTAAGCATTGATTTGGTGCTTGAACAACATTGACTTTCAGCTTCTGCCTAACTCTAAGATTCTGTATGATCACATTCTCAACAGAGACTCTTCTAGTTCTGAGCCTCAGTCATTTTCATTTCTCTCCCTTTAGGGACTTCCTTCTCCTATATCTCCTAGATCTATTTAGTTATCATTATATATAAGAAATAAGCGCTTGTCCATTGCTTTAAGTTGGTCTCTAGTTTTGTGAAGTTTTACCACTTTAGATTGTAAGTTCTGTATAAGGCTATTACTATGTTGGTATTTCTTTTCACTGGGTACTTGTAAGCAGTTGAGAAAAGCAACAGTAATACCTTCAACTTACTAAGCCTAACTCTGTGCCAGGCTAAGGGCATCTGTTTAAAACCCTCTGAGGTAACTACTATGACAGTTGACCCTTGAACAGCAGCAGGGGTTGGGGCACTGACCCTCCACACAATCGAAACTCCACGTATAACTTTTCAGTCGGTCCTTGTATCTGTGGATGTGGAACCACAGGTTCAACCAACTTCAGATCACTTAATACTGTAGTTCATATTCAGTGAAAGAAATCTACATGTAAGTGGACCCTCACAGTTCAAACCCATGTTGTTCAAGGGTCAGCTGTACTTTTACTATTCCCAGTTTATAGCTGGGGGAACTGAGGCTCTGGTAATACAGCTAATGGGGAAGTAGTTTACTCCATCCAGTCTGAAGCTGGAATTGGTATCTTTTATTCCTATGCTGTATTACATCTTGAAAATTTGTAGCATAAATGAAAAATTTATCCCATCCCCCACTCTTTTTTTTTAATGTAAATAGATGTTTCCTTCTGAAAAGGTTTACTTGACTGTCCCCTCCCACCTCCCCTGGGAGTAATTAATTTTTTCCCAGTCAGCATTTTTAATTTGTTACGACAGGAATCCATTTTATGCCTTCAACCAACTTTGAAACAAGCCATTTCTAGTCATTTTATCATCAGGATATGTATGTTTTGCTTTATGCTGCCAGTAATTCATTGAAACGTATGTGCTCTGCAACTAGGAAACCAATCTGTAATAAATCAACTTTCTAGAAAACATTTGTAGAGTGCTTGAAGTGGTTGCCATATAAGAATATATAAGCCTGCTTGGTACTTGTGGTTCACTCCCCTTTGTGGGGTTTGTAAACAAATAGTGAATTTGTGTGAAAGTATGAATTAGTGGCTCGTCTTTAGCATAAGTGTGAGATCCTATTTACAAAATGCTAGTTGATAGTATTGGAGCAGATCATGATAAACCTTGAATTCCTTTTACAGAGCAGAGTGATAAACATCTGGTCTGAATTAGACAAACTTCTCTGATTAAAAGAAAGCATGACCCAAGATTTTCAACTTTTTTTTTTTTTTTTTTTAATCTGAGGCATCTTTGTAGCTGCCAAAAAAAACTAGTTCAGGGGCTTGTACACAGTTGGCATCCGAGACATAAATCATTGAAGAATAGAAGCCCACTTACACTTAACAGTAAGAAGCTAAAGATAAGAAAACCGGTTGGGCTTTCAGTTTTAGTCACAAAATACAAAGCTTGTCTGGGCTGGAGAGAGCTACCAAACAGCTTAGAGCAGGGGGTAAAGTGGGCATTCAGTTCCAAGTCTCCCCAAAGCCTTTGGCTGCATGTCCCCACACCACCCCCCCCGCCCCAGCCCCCTGCGAGAATCCACTGCAAGTCAACCTACCACCCCTGCAGAGAAGGAATCATGCAGTTTCTTAGGCCAGTGGCTACAAGGCTGTTTCCTGGTAGATAAGGCTCTGAACCAGGGCAGGCAGTATATCAGGCATGAATGTACATCAGAAGCCAGTCAGTATTAATGAGGAGGGAACTGTGACCCACCAAGGCTTTAGTGAGATTGCAGCTGTATAGAAAAGTCCTGTGTGTTTCATGTCCTGTATGTGCCCTTAATTACTATGAGATTCTATAAGTGAGCTTTTCTTAGCTCTCTGGGAAGGCTTACCATTCATTTTATTACTTACAACAGAAAATTATTATTTTAATAAAGGTAGCATGTTTTGTTTTGTAAATAGGCTTGCAATGCAATGCTGTTCTGCCATTCTCTTTGCTTCATATGGCTTGTGCAAATTACTTTACATTTCCAAGAATCATTAGTTATAGTGAGCATGAGAGCAGTTGGGCTATCCCTGACTCCTTTTCTCTCTTCCAAAGATGTTCTTTAAAATCAAGTCTTTCTTTTGAGAAGCTTGCCTTGACTGACTCTGCCTTATCTTATTTGTTGATCCCTTAATTCTTTTATAGTTTGTGCTTCAGAATCATATACTTGCTCCTATATTGCCTGAAACTTGTCTTTTTCCCAATTTTCTCTAAATACCTTAAGGGTAGGATATGTCTCAGCTTATATCCCGAGTTTCCAGCAGAGCAAGGATTTGCATAAGAATTATGCCCCACATTTACTACATAACCAATGAATATTTGTTTTGTTTTGTTTTAAATAGTATTTTGAACAATCCTTTTTTTCAAAAAAATAAATTAATTTATTATTTTTGGCTATGTTGGGTCTTCGTTGCTGTGTGTGGGCTTTCTCTAGTTGCGGTGCGCGGGCTTCTCATTGCAGTGACTTCTCTTGTTTTGGAGCATGGGCTCCAGGTGCGTGGGCTTCAGTAGTTGCAGCACGCGGTCTCAGTAGTTGTGGCTTGCGGGCTCTAGAGCGCAGGCTCAGTAGTTGTGGTGCACGGGCTTAGCTGCTCCGCGGCATGCGGGATCTTCCCGGGCCAGGGCTTGAACCCATGTCCCCTGCATTGGCAGGTGGATTCTTAACCACTGCGCCACCAGGGAAGCCCAAATATTTGTTGAAGGAATAGTCTAAGTAGGTTTTCAGTAAATATGTGCTACATGAGTGACAGTGAATGAAACAGAACTGTTCTGTTGTACGTTTGGATGATATCACCACAACTAGACTGCAAATGTGGCAAGGATCAGGGCCATGCGTTCTGAAATACTGGAATTCATAAGTACTATCTGATGATATGGAGGTCGTAAGTAGAAGATTCCCAAGGACCCAAAATAAAGGTCAAAGACAGAGGGTGTGGAGAGCCAAGGGCTACAAGATCATGGAAAAGGAATAAGACTTATTTTTCTTCTATCAGATCTCTGGTCTCCCTTATTCATGTTAGGGAGATAAAACAAAGGCCAAACCTTTGGAAGCATATTCTAAAGAAGGGGAGCACTGATAAAGATGCTAACTAGGCACAGAGCTGAACTATTGTAGATTACTACTTGATAACAAGGGAATAAAAGCCTCTAGAAGCCATCTTCCCGGTTTCCTACAATTTCAGCTCAGTACTTGCTTATGGCAATCCCCCAATCTATAGGTTTACAGTGTACATATCTTTTCTCTCTTTTTACTTAGCTTCTCATCTAAAGAATAGAGATAGTTATCCTACATGTGTGCATACATACATTTATATATATATGTGTGTGTGTGTATACATACACACATACAGTTGTCCTTTGGTATCTGCAGGGGATTGGTTCCAGGACCCACCTTGGATACCAAGATCCATGGATACTCAAGTCCAATAGTCAGCCCTCCTTATTGGTGGTTCTATATCTGCAGATTCAGCCACCTTCGGATACTGTAATATTTATCGAAAACAATTCCCAGTATAAGTCGACCTGTACAGTTCAAACTCCTGTTGTTCAAAGGTCAATGGTGTGTGTGTATGTTGTATTTATATATCTCTATATATTTGTGATAATGCCTGGGTTTCAGTCTTGGCAACATGTTTTAATCCTGTTTCCACAATTAACTAGATATTTGGGCTTGAAAAGGTTACGTAACGTTCCTAAGTCCCAGTTTTCACTTCTGGAATATATAATAACAGTACTCACCTCATAGGATTGATTTCCCTTTTTATGTTTTTGAAACACCATTGTTTTTCTCATGAACATACTTTATTCCTCAGTTTCATGTTTATGGAGAAATTGAACAGAAAACATAAGGCGTTCTCATATACTCCCTTCTTTCCACTCACAGTTTACCCTATCGTTGGTATGGTACTTTTTCTTTCTTTTTTTTTTTTTTTTTTTTTTTTTTTTTTTTTTTTTTTTTTTTTTTACAATTGATGAACCAACATTGAAACATGACTATTAACTGAAGTCCATAGTTTACATTAAAGGGTTCTTTTTTGTGTGTTGTACTCTTTGGTGGGTCTTTTGTATTTTGACAAATACAGAATGGCATGTATCCACCATTACAGTATTGTGTATGATGTACAGTTTCACAGCCCTAAAATTCCCCTGTGCTCCACCTATTTATTCTGCCCTTCATTCCCCCTTTTTCTATATCTGTAGTTTAGATAATATAAATAATATTGTGTTTTTAATTTCAAATGCCTCTTGTTCATATGGTATATAGGAAATTAATTTACTTTTGTGTTTTAGCCTTATCACTTATTAGTTCCAGGAGTCTTTTTGTCAGTTATTTTGAATAGACAATTATGTAGCCTGTGAACAGTTTCATTTTTTCTTTCCCCATCTGTATATGTATATTTTTCTTAATATATTAGATAGGACTTCCAGTATGATGTTGAATAAGAGTGGTGAGAGGGAAAATCCTTATCTTATTCACCATGTTAGGAGAAAGGATCTAGTTTCTCATCATGGTGTATGCTTTTAACTGTAGGTTTCTCTACTCCTAGATTACCGAGAATCTGTTTTGTTTTTTCTTTTTCTTTCTTTCTTTTTTTTGGGGGGGGGGTCATGAATGGGTATTGGACTTTGTGAAATGCTTTTCTGTATATTATAATCATATGATTTATTTTTTATATACATTATTGGATTCAATTTGCTAATATTTTGTCTAGTTTTGATAATAGGGTGATGCAAGTATCAAAGAACGAGTTGGGAAGTGTTCCCTCTGCTTCTATTTCCTGGATCAGTTTCTGTAGAATTGGTATCATTTCTTTATTAAATGTTTGGTGGAATTTACCAAACATTTGGTGAACCCAGCTGCATCTGATGCTTTCTGTTTTAGAAAGTTAGTAACTACTGATTTCAATTTCCCTAATAGGTATAGGCCTATTCAGATAGTCTGTTTCTTCTCGTGTGAGTTTCGGCAGATTGAACCTTTCAAGCAATTGGTCCATTTTATCTATGTTATCAAATTAATGGCATAGAGCTATTTATAATATTTTTTATGATCCTTTTAATGTCCATGGGATCTTTAGTGATGTACCCTATTTAATTTCGGGTATTAGAAAGTTGTGTCTTCTCTTTTTTGTTAGTTAGGCTAGCTAGAGGCTTACAGATTTCATTGATTTTTTTCAAAGAATTAGCTTTTGGTTTCATTGATTTTTTTTTTCTATTGATTGCTTGTTTTCAATTTTATTGTTCTCTTCTCTAAATCTTATTTATTTTCTTCTGCTTACTTTGAATTTAATTTGCCCTTCTTTTTCTAGTCTCCTCCGGTGGAAGCTTAAATTACTGATTTTAGATCTCTCTTATTGACTGTATGCATTAAATTCTATAAATTTCGCTCTAAGCACTGCTTTCACGGCATCCTAGAAATTTAGATAGGTTGTAGTTTCATTTTCATTTAGACCAAAATAGTTTTTAATTTTTCTTGAGACTTCTTCTTTGAGCCATGTGCTGTTTAGAAGTGTATTGCTTAATCTCCACATTTTTGGAATTCTCAGCTAACTTTCTATTAGCTTCTAGTTTAATTCCACTATAAGTACATATTTTATATGATTTCTCTTCTTTTGAATTTGTTAAAGTGTGTTTTGTGCAGGAATGTGGTCTATCTTAGTGAATGTTCCATGTGACTTTTAGAAAAATGTGTATTCTGTTGTTGAATGAATTATTCAATAAATGTCAATTAGATCCACTTGACTGCTGGTACAGTTCAACTGTATACTTCTTGAATTTCTGCCTGCTGGATCCATCAATTACCAATAAAGGGGTATTGAATCTTCAATTATAATAGTAGATTCATCTATTTCTCTTTGTAGTACTATCAGTTTTTGCCTCTTGTATTTTGATACTTTGTTATTAGGCACATATATTGATACATTAAGAATTGTTATATATTGTTATATCTTCTTGGAGTATTGATCCTTTTATCATGATGCATACCCCTCTTTACCCCTGATAATTTTCCTTGCTCTGAAGTCTGATTTATCCAAAAATAATATAGCTACTCCAGCTTTCTTCTGATTTGTGTTAGTATGGTATATCATTTTCCATCACATAACTTTTAACCTCTGGGTCTTTATATTTGAAGTAGATTTCTTGAAGACAGTATATGGTTGTGTTTTGTTTTTTATCCATTCTGACAGTTTCTGTAATTTAATTGTGTATTTAGATCATTCTCATTTAAAGTGATTATTGACATACTTGGATTAATATCTACCATACATTTAACTGTTTTCATTGCCTTTGTTCTTTCCTTCCCCTTTTCCTTCCTTTCTCTCTTTTTATGGCTGTTCTTGTTTCAATTAAGCACTTTGTATGATTCTGTTGTTTCTCCTTTCTTAGCATAGCAATTATAAAGTTTTTTTCTTTTTATATTTTTTTTTAGTAATTGCCCTGGAGTTTGCAATTTACTTCTCAGTTAGTTCAAGTCTTCTTTCAAGTAGCACTATACTACTTCACAGGTGGTGCAAGTACCTTGTAACAGACTATTTCCTCTCCTTATCCCACTATCATGCATTCTGTGTATTCATGAGATTAATAATAAACAATGTATTGTAGCTATTATAATTTTTAACCTGTATCTCTTAGAGCAATTAAGAATAAGAAAAAGAATTATTTTACCTTTATTATTCCTTGTCTACACTTTTCCCTTCTTTATGTGGACATTTTCCAACCTATGTCGTTTTCCTTTTCTTTGAAGAATGATTTTTTAACATTTCTGGCAAGTCATGAAAACAAATTGAATGACAAATTCAATTTGGAAAAAAATTGAGTGACACGTTCCCTCCGTTTTTGTTTGAGAAAGACATTGTTTCTACTTCACTTTTTTTTTTTTTTTTTACGGTACGCAGGCCTCTCACTGTTGTGGCCTTTCCCGTTGCGGAGCACAGGCTCCGGATGCGCAGGCTCAGCGGCCATGGCTCGTGGGCCCAGCCGCTCTGCGGCATGTGGGATCCTCCCAGACCGGGGCACGAACCCGTGTCCCCTGCATCGGCAGACGGACTCTCAACCACTGCGCCACCAGGGAAGCCCTCTACTTCACTTTTGAAAGATAATTTCACTGTACACAGAATCCCAGGATGGTGGACTTTTACATTTTTTCCCCACACTTTAAATATTCCATTTTACGCTCTTCTTGCTTAAAGCAGGTGGTTTATGAAGAGAAGTCCCATGTAATTCTTATCCTTGTTCCTTTGTACATAGTGTTTTTATTCTTCTGCCTCCTTTCAGGTTGTTCTCTTTGTCTTTGATTTCCAGAAGTATGCTTACTCTGTATTTATTCTATTAGATGATCAATTAGCTTCCTCCATCTGTGATTTTTGTGTTTGTTGTGAATTTTGGAAAATTCTCGACTGTTTTTACTTCGAATATTTCTTCTGTAATTTTCTCTTTTCTTCTGTTATTCCCATTACACATATGGAATATAAGAAAATAATCAACTCCTTTTGTAATTGTCCCACAGTTCTTGGATATTCTGTTCTTTTTTTCCCCATTCATTTTTTCTCTTTGCATTTCAGTTTTGGAAGTTTCTATTTACATGTTTTTCAAACTCACTGATTTTTGTCTTGGTCATTTCCAGTCTACTGATGGGCCCCATCAAAAGCATTCTTCATTTCAGTTACGGTATTTTTATTTTCTAGCATTTCCTTTTGATTCTTCCTTACAGCTTCTTTCTGTTTACATTACCCATCTGTACTAGTATGTTATCCACGTTTTTCTGTAAGAACCCTTAGCATATTATTCATAGTTACTTTAAATTTCTTGTCTGATAATTCTAGAATTTCTGCCATAACTGAGTTTGGTTCTGAGGCTTGCTTTGTCTTTTCAAATTGTGTTTGTGTCTTTCAGCATGCCTTGTAACTTTTTTGTTGAAAGTAAGACATGATGTATTGGGTAACAAGAACCAAAGTAGACAGACCTTTAGTGAGACGTTTTGTGTTTGTCTGGCTAAGAGTTGGACTGTGTTTGCTGTAGCGGTGGTGTCAAAGGCTACAATTTCCTCTAGTGTTTTTGTTTTCTCCTCCTCTCTTGTCTTTGGGTTTCCCTGCAAGTTCCTTCTTAAATAGATTCTGAGACTTGCCTTCTTTGAGCTATAATCTCCCATTACTGTACAGGAGCACTACTGATGCAGTGGAGTATTAGGGTTCTCTAGAGAAGCAGAACCAATAGGAGATTTTGTGTGTTGTGTGCATGTGTGTGTGTTTGTGTATATATGTATATATATGGGGAGAGAGAGAGGTTATATGGAATTGGCCCATATAATTTTGGAGGCTTAGGCATCTTACAATCTGCCATCTGCACACTGGACACCCAGGAAAGCTGGTTGTGTAATTCAGTTTGAATATAAAGGCCTGAGAGCCAGGGGAGTCAATGGAGTAGGTCCCAGTCTGGGTACGAAGGCCTGAGAACCAGGTGTGCCAAGAGTAGGAGAAGATTGATGCTCCGGCTTAAGCGGTCAGGCAAGAAGGGCCAAATTCTTCTTTCCTCTGCCTTTTAGTTCTGTTCAAGCTCTCAGCAGATCGGATGATGCACATCCACACCGGGGAGGGCAAACTGCTTTACTGAGTCCACCAATTCAAATGCTCATTTCATCCAGAAACACCCCACAGACTTACTCACAAATAATGTTTAGCCAAATAACTGTGATCCAGTTAAGCTGACACATAAAATTAACCCTCCCAGGTTGTAAGGTGTGGAGGGGAGGAAGTTATTCTATAGTCCTGTTATTAAGTCTCAGTCCTTTAGTGAGCCTGAATTAGGTATTTCTTTCCCCTCATATCAAAGGCTAGAGGGGGCTGGAATTGAGTTATTTTCTTCACTGAGGTTAGTTAGCCTTATTAAAACCTCCTTTGGCTCTGCTAACATAGTTTTCCTGAGGGCAGGTCTTGTTAAACAGAAGAGAGAGAGTTCTGAGTATATTTCAAAATGACGACTTTCCTCTTTCCTTGAGGGAAGCACAGGGGATTTTTAACTTGTATTCAGGGTCAGAACCTGGTAGAGGGTAGAACTCAGGAAAGTGTGGGGACCCCTGTAAGACTGGACCCTCAAGGAGTTTTTAATTCTCAAGCTAGTCTGCAGTGAGCCTCTAACAATGCATCAGTGATGGTTTAAAGTGTTCCTACTTATACTGTCTCCCGCTGGGGGCTTCTGCCTCTGGGTTTTTGCTGT
Organism: Aethalodelphis obliquidens; assembly: GCF_003676395.1. Classification (NCBI taxonomy): domain Eukaryota; kingdom Metazoa; phylum Chordata; class Mammalia; order Artiodactyla; family Delphinidae; genus Aethalodelphis; species Aethalodelphis obliquidens. Next base: position 5,991,014 of record NW_020837955.1, on the reverse strand, counting down.
GAATCTCTTTATCCCCATCCCCAGTTTTCAGGGCTGCAGTTGGCCCCGTGACCTCAGTTCTAAGAAAAATTACTGATTATCAGTTTGTTCAGCTTTCTTCTTGTTGTGAGGATGAGAGTGATGAATTCCAAGGTCCTTACAGGTCATACTAGAAACTATTGTGTTTTAATATTAAATGTGATATCCGTATAAAGCATGTAGCACATGCATGGCATAAAGTGAGGCTGTATTGTTAGCTATTACTGTAATTTATTATTGATTTCATCAAAAATTGTTTTCTAATGATAATTAAATAGCATGATATAATAGGCATCAAAAAAGTGAGTACGTCTCTCTGAGCAAATTAAAAAGTTAGTTTTGTACAAAATTAGAGGTTTAGGGAAGAAATTGACTATGGTGAGAGATCTACAGCAATCAGAATTATAGGATGACACTGTCATGAAGAAGAAATCCAAGCTGAGCTAGAGAACCTGTAAGAAGAGGGACCAGTGAGGAACATGAAGAAAAATAGCAAAAATTAAACTCAAGGGAGTATAAGTTTGGGAGTAGAAAAGGTGATGAAGTGGATAATAGCCTGTTGAGATGTTTGACCCATAGCAGAATTGATATAGCCAGCTTTGTCTTTTATCTTGCAAGATGGTGCTTCTGATGGGGATTGCTGTTTGCGCCAGGAGATACTGTTGAACAGTTGACTCCAAGAAAGGCTGCCGTTTGGTTCGTGGCTGTCGCCACTGTTTAGAGCAAAGCTATCATAGACGTGTGGCCCTGCCCAACCTCCTTGCTCACACAGAGCCTTCTCATTTCTGTTTACTGTGGGTTTCTGGGGGTTTACTTGCTCTGTGTGCTACTGTTTCCAGTGGTTCAGAACTGCCAGTGTTTGAAAAGTATCAGCAAAGTGCGATCCTTTCTGTCTTGCCTGCTTGTGGTCATATCAGTTCACCATAGACTGATTGCTTATAGCCTATTTTCCCTGAACAAGTCTTGACTTAGCGTGTTTTTGTTGTTCTGTTGTTTTTCTTCCCTAAGCATCACCTCTGAGTAGTTCTAGAAGCTTTTCTTGCTTCAGGACCTCATGGTCCACAACCCTGCCTTTTAGTATTAAGATTGGTATGTATGATGATATCACTTATAAAACCAATTTTATATGTATAAGATAGAAAAGGTCATCCTTGCAGCCCAAGAGAAGATTGGGTGAGAAAGTGTACTGTGAACTTTCAATTTGTGCTGGACCTTGATTCCAATATTAGTTTCCTAAAAAGATTAGATCATATGACTCACTTGGGGCAGTAGCTTAAAATACAGATTTCTGGGCACCACCTGAGAACTACTGAAACATATCTAGAGAGGAGCCTGGAAACCTGTATTTTAAACAGCACTGCAACTTTGCAGGTCGAGTTACAGATTGGCAGCAGAGAACACACACATGTGCCTACACACATACACACACAGAGGCACACAAACATGCATGCATGCATTCATAGATTCCCATTCATGTCCCATTCGCAATTTATTTAGTTAAGGAAACAGAACATAATGGAAGTTAGGTAGCTAGACCAGCAGGAGAAGACACAGTCTATCTCTGCGAACCTTTCCCATGCCCCTTCCTCCTATGGATACCCTGCTGCCAGTGACATTTGAGACAGGTGGGATCCTGCTAGGACTAAAAGAGAAAGTGACACTTGATTCTGTTCCTGTCCTTTCATTATGTGGCTTCTGATGTCATTTGAAAAGGCATTACCTTAAAATTTTGGCATTTCCATTTAAGGCAGGGATCAGCAAATAGCCCGCCACCTATTTTTGTATGTGAGCTAAGAATGTTTTTTGTATTTTTAAATGGTTGAAAAAAAAAAATCAGAAGAATAATAACACTTCATGCCATATGTAAATTATATGAAATTCAAATGTAAGTTCTACTGGAAGCCAGCAACATTCGTTTCTTTACTTACTGTCTATGACTGCTTTGACTCTGCAGTAAGAGTTGAGTAGTTACAACAGAAACAAGACTCGGATATTCACTAGCTGGACCTTTACAGAGGAAGTTTACAGAGACTATTCACTAGCTGGACCCCTGATTTAAGAGAATGTTGACAGGTATCAGGCTGTCCTTGTTTGTGACCAGCATCAGCAGGGTCCCATCCTTATCTGATGGAAGTGGATGGAGTCAGTGCCCAAGTTGAAGGATCACTCTCCCTGCTTCCTACCTTCCAGGGTCCTGGAGACAATTTCCTGCCATTTAACCCTGACTCTGATTTTGTATTCTCTGACCTGGAGGTTCTGATACTGAGTTTGGGCTGAAGACCACAGTCACAATCCATTCCCTCTGTAATATCCTTGGTGATTCACGTGGTCCGGAGAATTTAGGAAACACCGACCAGTTCTAACTTCTTAAATTTCATAGAGGAAATGATGGACTTGCTTGCCAAGAAGTCATTTGCTGAAGGTGTTTGTAGCTGATTTTGGAAGTGATGGACTAGACTTCAATTCTCTGGAAGACTTTCTTGGCGGTATATCGTGTGCCTTAAAATAATTACTAGTAGTCAGTGACTTTCTAGGCATACCAGTTAGTGACACCTTTGAGGAAACAGATCACATTCTTCAAATGCAAACAGATGAGAAATTTCCCTTATTGAATTGGAAAGGGTTGTTTTAAGTGGAAACCAGGAGGCTTCTGGGTCTCCTGTCATTACTTTCACCGTCAGCTGTTAAAAAGCTTAAGGGCCAGAAAGCTTAAGGTGGAGAGAGAAAAAAAAGTTAGTAAAGAACAATTACAGTGCACTTTGACTGACGTTCGAATTTGTAATCTTCCTTCCTAATTAGTATTAAGGTTTTCCCTATTTGGTGAAAAAGATATGCGACTGAACTTTCACTTCTAAAGAGATGTTTTAACAGCTGCTCACCAACCTAAAATGAATATTAGTAATTAGAACTATTATTATTTTCTGTCATCATTATGGCTACTGTTATTAATCCTCAACACACAAAGCCAGGATGCTAATGCTGGCTGGCTGTACCAAACTCTGAAATCCTAATTACCATTCCCTGCTCTAGAAAAGAAGCTATTTGTAAGAACAAAGTAGCTATTAAGAGGAGGAGGACAGGGTAGCTGTTTAATGTGTTGATGATTTGGGACCACCAGCTAAAAGAATTCTAGAGAATGACCCCCTGCTTTTTAACTGATTTAAGGGGTCATTGGATTTGTTCCAGAGTAGTTTAGGTTACATGTTATAGACCTTGACCTCTCAAACGTGACTCCGCCCCCCGCCCCCCCCCCCCCCCCCCCCCCCCCCCCCCCCCGCTGAATTTACAAAACAGCTAGCATCACTGTTTGACAACAATCAAAGATACCTCAGGCATAATTACTACTGATCCACAAAAAGAGTCAGTGAAATGGCTTTAATATGTTTAAAATAGTAAATCTTCTGCTTAGAAGCAGCCCACACAATTGTGTGCAGTAGTCTAAAATGTATACTTCACTGCTAACTTACTTGATCCATCATTTTGAAATTGCAGAAAGAGAGTATTGCCTAGGGTCATTTATCTTTTACTTGCTTTTATTTGATATTCAAGTAGAGTAATTAAACTTCGCATGCCAAATCCAGTGATAAATATACCCCAAACCAGAGGAAAAAAAAATAATATACTTGTAATTATAGTGTGTAAATCAAAAAGGCTGAAGTTAGAGGACTGAAACGAATTTTAAATTTTGATTAATCAAAAGTGACTCACCTGCCAATTGCTCAACTTTTATCAATGGGCTTTATCAATAACCTTAAGGCAATGCCTTCAGGCGTAACATTACATTAATTTGTTTTTAAGTGGAAAGATATTGAGAGGAAAGGATTTTTTTCCACCCCAAATGTATAATCTATTTCCCAGCATTACTTGTCTAAGATCTGAATTCTAATATAAGTAGCAAAACAGAACAAATTTGTTTCTAAAACTATTTCCCAAGTAAAATTTTTGAGAAATAGCCATTCCATAGCCTCCTCTTGAAGGATGCTGACATATCGAAACCTAATAAGATCTTCTGAATTTTGTTTCCCCATTTCCCAAACTTGACCCAGGGCATTTTTGAGGCTTGTAATTTTCATTTTTTACCTAGCAACATTCCACAGAGCACCATGAAAGAGACAGTGGGAGATGCTGGTCTAGGCGTGAAGCTTCTTGTAATAAAGTTGGCTTGAGCTGGAAGGGCGTGTGGGAAATTTTGATTACTGTAAGACAGCAGCGGGAGCCCTGGAAGGGAAGGAAGTGATGCAGCCCGAGGTGCCAGGATCTCGGAGGCCCAGAGTTTATGCTCACTGTGCTGACGGGGTGCACTCCGGGGAGTGGGAGTGGGGAGCCTCAGACGTGTGCTCTACCTCACTGCCTCAGCAGCTGTCTTCTAAGAGACACATTCTTTTTTGAGTACAGATATTTACACCTGGCCATATTTTGGATGACATTTCTGTACATTTCCTAAATTTATTTTTTATATTACCCAAATCCTCTACAGTGAAGTTGGAATTATTTTTTTTTTGGCTGCCTTGGGTCTTAGTTGCAGCACGTGGGATCATCGTTGTGGCATGCAGGATCTTGCATTGCGGTGCATGGGCTTCTTTCTAGTTGTGGTGCACGGGCTCAGTAGTTGCGGCACGCAGACTTAGTTGCCCTGCAGCATGTGGGATCTTAGTTCCCTGACCAGGGATTGAACCCGCATCCCCTGCATTAGAAGGCAGATTCTTAACCACTGGACCACAAGGGAAGTCCAATGGAATTCGTCATTTTTGGTATGGAAGTAATGATGCATTCATACATTTTAATATTGGTCTATATATGTTTATAAAATATTCAGTATGTTATAAACGGAGTGGCTTCAAATACCCAGGATCACTGTTGGTCCATGATGAACCTATGATGATACTAGAAAGACCAGTATAGTTAGTTTCTCTAAACTAACATTTATTTAATTTAAAAGAATGTCTTCTATTATGAGATTGATTTTTTTAATGTCTAAGTGAGCTTTCTCTTATTTAAAAAAAATGAAGGACAAGCATAGTTTTAATTGTGTTTTCTTCTTAGCTATTCTTACTTAGGAAAATGCTGTCGCCAGGTTGTTCTTATATTATTATAAAAATATTACTGAGTTGCTAGCCTCTGTAAGAGTTTACAGTATCTTAGAGTTGCTTCCTCTGTCTCCCCCACTTCTCCCACCATTTCCCCATCCCAGCCAGTAGCACTGTTGAGTCTTACTGGGCTAGCTACTCCTTTTATTGCAGATTTCTTTCTCCATTTCTTTCTTAACATCAGCATAAATTTGTGTGCTAAAGGAGTATTGTGGCTGTGAAGTAGGTTTCCTCTCTGTGAAGTTCACCAGCCTATTATGGAACTGAATATTCATTCTTGGTATTTCTGGCACATCTGTCTGACACAGAACTAATTGTCCCGGACTGCACCTATTACACAGTGTTATTACCTGAAAACTGACAAACCAGGGATCACATCAGCATCTCAAAATTACAATAACTTCTGTAATAGGAAAGTCATAGAATGGTAATAAGTAAAATGCTAGAGATGGGAGAGGCCCTGGAAATGATCCTGGTCAACCCTTTCATGTTATAAGGGAGCCAGATTTGATGTGATAAATATATAGTTTCCTTGATATCAGCTAATGAATCTCCACTCAAAAGTGTTTCCATCACTTCCTATAGGAAAGGAAAGACTTTCAGTTGTATTAGGATAGGTTAATGCAATAGAAAATAATATTCACCTATGCTGAAGTTTGAAAAGCATCAAGGAATATGTTTTGTACATTCCATTCTGCTACGTGACCAACAATAGTATATAAATGCTTATAAGTTGTTAGTAAAATAACAAAATTCACATTCATGAAAAATACTGTTAGAATTTGTTTTCTTATTTAAGTGTTTATGAGATCATCTCATACAAATTTCAATCCAGATAATGTACTATGGAATTCTGTCTTCAAACTTTGAATTAAAAAAGGAGAAAAATATTACTACCATACATAGTTGATATGTTTGAAAATCCTGGTGTTATTTTCAGCTTTTCTTTGTAGAAAGCAGTTTTCTCTGCTGAGTAATGTAGAAATTTAGCCTGAGTTCTCCTCAATAGAAAGGATAATTTTTGTTAATGTACTATTATAATTCACTTATTCTTACAAATATTCTGTTACATTCCTCACCTCAGAAATTTTCTCATTTGAATATTGAATATCATTTGCTGTCCCCTGAATTGGTTTAGTGTTGATTTTTTTTTTAATTGAGGATAATGTTCTTTAATTTATTTCAGTAAAATTGTTTCTATAAGTCTAAAAATACCCAGAATATTCTATACTATCTGGAAAAACAATAAAGATCAATATTTGAGAAAATTAGCTTACTATTGACCCTGAATCATTATCCTTTGATAATAACAATAGCAGCAGTTTATTGAATATTCACTTGTGTCAAATATCAAGGCCTTTATTTTAGTTCACTTACTGAATTCTTAGATAACACTTTGAAGTAGTACTAAGGCCATTTTACAGATAAATTTGGCTACGAACACCCACGTAAGAAGGTGATGCACGGAGGATTTGGATCTAGGTGTGTTGTACACCCAAGACCAGACTTTTAATGTTGATACTACATTGCCTTGACTTCTAGTGTACAGGCAGATGAGAAGCTTTACTGGGGAACAATTAGGGGCTTAGTTGTGCCCCTTTAAGAAGGCCCCGTCCAGTGGGGACTGTAACAGGGTGTATGGCCAGGGAACTTCTAAAGGCAGTGATAACAGCTTCTTATGAAAGGTTGAATCGTGGGAACCTTTCTATCACTTTAAAATTTCTTTTTCAATGAAAAGCCTTCAAGTACCTCTGTTGACTGCTGCCAGTGAACTGCTGATGAACTTGGCAATTATGCTTGCTTTGTACTGCAAAAAGAGGTAAGGTGAGAGTTGCTTCAGAAGCAAAGTGGAAAACAAATCAAAACAAAAAAAACCCAACTTATTCTTTTCATAATCAGTTCCTGAAGTGTTTTTCTGGAACAGCTGATGTTCTTGTCAGAAATTGCATCTGGGCAACCTGCCTGTTTGTTTCCTCCCTCCCTCTCTCCCTCCTTCCTTCCTTCCTTCCTTCCTTCCTTCCCCCCTTCCTCCCTTCCTCCCTTCCTCCCTCCCTTCCTCCCTTCCTTCCTTTTTCCTTCCTTTCCTTCCTTTCCTTTCTTTCTTCACTAGTCTAGACCAACAGATATTATCCAAAGGGTTTGGGTAGTAGTTCCCATGTGATGATGGTCATATTTTCAAAGCACGATGTAAGGCGACATGCATGGACTAGCATGGTGCCTCCTGATCACAATCCTACCTTATATTCTTCCAGCGTTTTACGCTTTACTAAAAGGGGAAGCAAACACACATACCTATGATGGTTGAAGCCAGTAGGGTAGGAACTGTGCCGGGTCTCAGATGAGCAGCTGCTCTTCTGCTCTCACCAGTTCTTTCTGTGCAGGAATGAAGGGCTACCGTTGCACCTGTTCTTTTTTTTTTTTTTTTTTTTTTTTGCGATACGTGGGCCTCTCTCTGTTGTGGCCTCTCCCGTTGCGGAGCACAGGCTCCGGACACGCAGGCTCAGCGGCCATGGCTCACGGACCCAGCCGCTCTGCGGCATGTGGGATCTTCCCGGACCGGGGCACGAACCCGTGTCCCCTGCATCAGCAGGCGGACTCTCAACCGCTGCGCCACCAGGGAAGCCCGGGCACCTGTTCTTTTTAAAAGCTGAAAAAAATCCATATTTTTATCAAAGATTTTTTTTTTAATCAGTACTGTTCAAGTTAAAGGAAATAAATCTTCAGTATGGATTTGAGTTTGTGTACCCACTAATTAAAAAAGTTTTTTTTTTTTATCATGATGCTGTCATTGGAGCTATCCAGAAAAGCTGTGCGGTAGGTAGGACACATATCTGAAAACTGAAGGCACACAAAAATCACAACTTGCAGCTATCCAAGTTGAAACTAAAACTTACCAGAACCAGCCTGCCTGCATTCAAATCCTGTTTCCACCATTTATATTCAGCGTGATCCTGAGCAAGTTGAACAACCCGTGTGTGCCTTACGCTTTCTTCAATGAGATATTGATATAATCCATATAATGAAATAGTGTCAAAAGTTGTTGTAAGGATTAAATAAGATAATTAGAATATATCTGGCATAAACCTTTAGCTACTTAATAATGTTCATCTGCTTTAACAATGAGAGCTACAATATTTCACATCGCTCTCAGTACAGCAGTAAAGAGGAGGTTTGCCAGAATCACAGTTTCGAAACAGGAGTGTCAACCATGACGTGACGTCAGCATAGCTAATATCTAGTTGTAGTGTCATCTTTAAAAATAATTCAAGAGCATTATTTGGATTTCTGTTATAAAGAGTTACAAACTTTTTACTTTGAGTGAGTAGAATACTTATGTATATACTTACGCGCACACACATGTTAAGCCGGGGGACTAGCGAGAAATGCCCTTTTTTGAGCTACAGTGATAGAATCGCACAGAAATTGAAGTAGGAAGAAAAGCTTTGCTGATATGATTTTCAAAAAGCAATCACTCAGGTCCCAAGATCAGAACAACAAATCAGATAGGAAAGGCAGAGTAATCATTGGAAAAGAGAAAACACACACATTCACTCATGTGTACACGTGTACACACATACACACACCCTGGGCTATTTCAGATTATATTTTGGGTTGTGCCAGCCAAAGCACAGTGTGCATTAAGAAATAACTAAACTTTCTTCAGGTTTCATGTTTTGAAAATTATTTTGGGGAAATTCCTTTCTTGACATTTTAACTTCTTGTTTTTGAAATCTATTGAAAATTACCAATCACCTTATATTAGTTAAGAAAACTAATTCCAGTCACCTTGTATTCGTTAAGATAGACTAAGTTATGCTACAGTGACAAACAGCCTCCAAATATCAGCAGCTTAAGTTTATTTCTCACTCGCGTTACATGTTCAGTGTAGGTCAGTATGGGGGCTCTGCTGGTTGTGGTCTCACGAGGACCAAGGCTGACAGGGGCTCCATTTTAACCTCTGTTTCCATGATCACTATAACAGAGACAAAGGTTTATCCCTGTTTCTCCTGTCTTCTTTCTATAACCTCTGGAATATAGATAAATTAGCTTTACCAGTTGGTGATGAGGAGGACAGGCTATCAGGAGCATCCCTGATTCCTTCAACATTATTAAACTGTATTTCCAAAGGTAAAGCTCACAGTTAGTTATGTCTGAGCAATGTATTTTCTCGTACAGAAGTTGAATAAAGAGTTCAACCGTTATTGGACTTCCCTGGTGGCTCAGTGGTTGAGGGTCCGCCTGCCGATGCAGGGGACACGGGTTCGTGTCCCGGTCCGGGAAGATCCCACATGCCGCGGAGCGGCTGGGCCCGTGAGTCATGGCCTCTGAGCCTGCGAGTCCGGAGCCTGTGCTCCGCAACGGGAGAGGCCACAACAGTGAGAGGCCCGCGTACCGCAAAAAAAAAAAAAAAGAGTTCAACTGTTCTATATTACATGGATTTTAATCAGGTATCAAGTGACATCATAATGAGACAGGAAAGAGGAAGAACCAAATGATAGTGTTTGGAGCAGAACTGCAACTTAGGGGTTTAGAAGAATCTTTTTATCAGCTTCCAGTCTAAGGAGGATGGCACTGGTCATAGAAATTGGGTGATGGTGCTCCCAGTACCAAGCCTCTTTACTGGCTACCCCAAAACTACATCTTCCTGCTCACTGTGTAGGTTGACTATGGTAGAGTGGGTTAGGTCCCTGGAAATCTTTACTTTGGATTATCTTGTTCATCTTGAAAGTTGATAGGGAAGACCCTCTCTACTCCCAGGTTCTAAATCTTAGAGAATTGCTGCATTTTAATTCTTTGAACTCAGGTATCATTTAACTTAGTTTATACATAGTTATTTAGGTACTTATACACCTCATTTAAAGATAGAGGAGAAACTCAGTATAACCTGTGGTTGTGTTAACTCACAAACAGGAGTATTCTGTAGGGGAAGTGCTTCTTATGGTTTAAACAAAGACAGGGGAAGTTATGGGGAAGAGAGAAGCATTATTCAACTCACTAAGCATTTACTGAACTCTTAGAGTTGGAGTTCTGTAATTGGAGGGCTTGAGGTAGGATAGATTCAAAGATAACCATGATTTAGTCTTGGAGGACAGATGAACCGCAGACTTAATTTCCCTTCTCGTTTTCCACAACCTGGCATTTGTTCCTACTTTTATAAGCTCACATATCACTTAGTTGTGCAAGACTTCTTCATTTCTAAACCTAGTTGTCACTTTTTTAAAATAATTAATTAATTAATTTATTTTTGGCTGTGTTGGGTCTTCGTTGCTGTGCGCGGGCTTTCTCTAGCTGCGGTGAGCAGGGGCTACTCCTCGTTGTGGTGCGCAGGCTTCTCATCGTGGTGGCTTCTCTTGCGGAGCACAGGCTCTAGGTGTGCGGGCTTCAGTAGTTGTGGCTCGCAGGCTCTAGAGTGCAGGCTCAGTAGTTGTGGTGCATGGGCTTAGTTGCTCCATGGCACGTGGTATCTTCCTGGACCAGGACTCGAACCTGCATCCCCTGCATTGGCAGGCGGATTCTTAACCACTGAGCCACCAAGGAAGTCCTAGTTGTCACTTCTTATTCCTCATCACATGTCCTTTTGTCTGAATTTGATACTACCAGTCACTCCTTAAAATCTTTGCCTTGTCTTTTGTAACCTCACACTTTCCTAGGCTTTTTCCAGTCTTCCTGGCTGTTATTTCTTTTTACCTTATAAGCTCTTCATCCTCCTGTCCTTCCTTCAGCATAGGTATTCACCATGCTACTCACTAAACTTTCCTAAAGTAAGTTTGTTACCATTAATATGCATATGTGAATGTGTCTAAAATCTATGGCACGTGTCTATTTATTTTCCTGAACACAGACCCACATATTTAATTGCCTGCTCAACATTCCAATAATCTTTAACTTAACCTATTCAAGACCAAACTCATCATCTTCCTTAATTGTCCTTCTCCTTCTGTTTCTGTTTTAGTGAAAGGCAGTATTTGGCCCAGGCTGAAACTGGATGTTCCTTGGTTCTTCCCTTTCTTTCATCCCTAATCTTAAATCCTGTTTATTTGACTTTGTTAGAATCTTACAAATTTGATTCCTCCCGTTCAACATTACCTAGGGTAGGAGTTAGATGTTTCTTTCCCTGTGTTGTCTTGACAACTGGTTCATACCTCTGTCATAGCATTTATTATATCATATTATGAATCCCTAATGTTGTTTACTTTTTTTCCACTGGTGGTAATGACCTCCTTGAATCAAGGAACAGTCATTTATTTCTAAATTGTCAGTGCCAATCACATGTCTTTAATATATAGCTATACTACAAATGAATGACGTTAGACGTGCCAAGAGATGCTGACAGGTCAAGCTATATCTGATAATTTTGTTTTTTGAAAGCAAGTGGCAAGGTCAAATTTTCCACTTAGCTAACTTGATTTGCAGCTAGAGATAGTGGAATGATCTGTGTGGGCAAAGTACAAAATTCTAAAAGTCAGTAGTACTTATGGGAAATCTCCCCTCTTTTTACATCTTACATTTTTAATCTAATATATTCTTCCATTCACTATGGGAGAAAAATGAGGAAAGCTAGAATTATAGTTTTTTTTAACCAAAATGTAATTGTTTTAATGCCAGTTTGAAAACAGACCTTTTTTGCTTGTATAAATAGACATTTAAGCAGAATCAAAGAAAATGATAAAAAGAGTTTATAATTCTTAAAAGATCTTCTAAGTATATGTGAAGTGCTCATTCCTAGTATAGAAGCTTATGTCATTCATAATAGAAACAACCCATTTTGCCTGAATCCTTTGAAACTTCTTTTAGTTGAGAGCTCTCATTTTGTTTTTGATTTTTCTCTGGGGAGCTGATAGGGTCAGAAGTGGAAGTATAAGAGATTTGTGGGAAGATTTCCATGATTCACAGACATTCAGAAAGTAATAATTATTTTGCTGTTCAGTCAGCTGAGTTGGAAATCACTTTACTTTTAAGAAAATTACAGAAGGAAAGATGGGGTACTCTCAGTACCGGTGAAGTGATGGATTTAATGTTTATCATGTTATTTCTAGATTTTGCAGGCCACTTGATAGGACTTCATTTACAAGTATAAAATAATTTTCCCAGTGCAAGCAGAGAGAGTTGTATATTCCACATTATATTATGGTGGCCATGTTCGTACATCATGAGCTCTTAAAAAGAAAGGCATTAAATAAAACCATGAAATAAAGAATAAATTCATATGCATCTGACTCCCCTCCAGTGTTGGCCAGTTTTGAATGGCTAACCTGATTTAATGTTTCCAGGGGGTTTTAGCTATTATGTGCTCTCAGAGAGACCCTATTGAAACAGGCCGTGGTTTGTAAACCTTGGCAGAAGTGTAAGAACTAAGTCCTCAGTTAGCCTGAATTCCTTTTGTTCCAACCTGACTTCAGAAATCTAATCCAAGAGTTCTACACACACACCATTTGCATTCAGAGACTCTGTGAACTCCTTGTTTATTTACTCTTTAATTTCACTGTAGTTTATTTAATTTCTTAAAAATAATGCTGTGGTTTCCCTTTTATATTAGCTAAAAATAGAGACTTCCGGTATAGCCACTACCCAGGAATATTCAAGTGCCTAGTTTCCACTGATTGTTTTTGCTAAGGTCCGAGGATTCCTAATAGGCTCTTCTTGAGTCTGAACAGAAATGTGGTTTAGAGCAAGCTGGAAAGATGCATTCTTCTTTAGGAGGTCATTGGTATCATCCCTCGTTTTTAAAGTGATTGGAAACTACATTCTTAAACATTCCTTTCTTCTCAACCATTATACCAAGACATAGTGACATTTTTGCCTCTTTTTCTTCCTTCTTACCTTTTCTTCCATTGAGAAGCCACACTAGCATGTGATGCCCTCCCAGGATTCTGTGGCTTAGAGGGCACCCCCTATTCACCTTGCAGTGCAGTAGTATGAGCACTTCTTTGATGTCAGGATACTCACATTAAAATCTCAATTCTGCTACTTCCCTTCGAGATGTGTGACTTTGGGCCAATTGTTTAACCTTGTAAGGCTCAGTTTCTTCATCAGGTAAAATGGGAATAATATAATTGTGTGTACTCCAGAGGGTTTTTTGTGAGGTTTGGGAAGGATTAAATGAAATATATTATTAATATTATTTTATTGTCACTATTTTTGAAGTGGGAGGCAGAGAAATAGGGCATGTGGATGGACTTATCGGAGGGGATGAATTTTGTTGTACATGAGCCTGTAGAACTGTTTAAAATGTCTAATAATTCTTCTGATTATGTGCTAGTGCTTGGATCAGTTTTCATTAGCTCATCCCATGCATCAGATCACCCTTGCTGTTTTGAACAACTCCAGCTATTATCCTTTTATATGCTCTTGTCATTGTCCCATTGTCATCAAACGTTAATTACCATAATTGAACATTATTTTGTGGTATGTCCTTTTTAGAATCTAAACTTGTTCATGTAATTTTACCATAATAACTATAGAAGAAGTTTCTCAAGGATTTTTGTTAATTTCCTTTTCATATAGAAAACACATAACATACAGCCAAATTGAGAATCTTTCTGTCCTGTTGTGACTGGTACTGGTTTTTGTTTGGTTTTGTTAATTTTGGAACCGTCATTAATTTAAAAAAATCCCACAATCCATTATAAGCCTGAATAAACGTACAAACTCCAAATGATATAAGGAAGTAGAGCCTAGGCTTAACAAATATATAAAATTGAGAGCAAACTCCGATCCCATTCTTACATCTCTTCTTCCTTGATGGGTTTATAAATGCTTGAGTCAGAAATTAAGGATGGATCTAGCAATTCTACTTCTGGGAATATTCCGAAGGAAGCAAAAACACTGTGTCAAAATGATATCTGCACCCCACCCCCATGTTCATAGCAGTAGCTAAGACGTGGAAACAACAATAGTTAGGACATGGAAACAACCTGGATCTGTCCATCTACAGATCAGTGGATTAAAAAGTTCTGATATATATACAGACAGACACAGACACACACATGTACAACTATTATTCAAGTATTAAAAAAGGAAATCCTGCCATTTGCAACAGTATGGATGGACCTTGAAGGCATTATGCTAGGTGAAATAAGTCAGACAGGTGAGGGTTGGGGGGAGTGGGAATTGGGTGAAGGTGGTTCAAAGGCACAAACTTTCAGTTATAAGGTAAATAAGTACTAGGGATGTAAATAATGTACAACGTGATGACTGCAGTTAACACTGCTGTATGATGTATTTGAAAGTTTTGAAGCTAGTATATTCTGAGTTCTCATTAAAAGGAAAAAACTTTTTTTTCCTTTATCTATACAAAATGATGGAAATTAAACTTATTGTGGTAATCATTTCACAATATATGTTAAGTCAAATCATTATGCTGTACACCTTAAACTTACACAATAATGTATATCAATTATATCTCACTAAAAATGAAAAGAAAAAATTAAGGATGTTCTGTATACTTGGTTTTGAGACTTTGCTATCATGGCCATAATATGCTTCAGCTTAGCTCTGTGGGCCTCTGATAACTGTTTTTTGGAGGAGAGTCCTTAAATATGTTGTGCAGCATGAAATAGCATCTTAATTTACCAATGGGAGTAATAAAAATATGGTAGACAAATGCAAAAGTACTACGCAGCTAAAGAAGAAAAATCTTGCATTTTCTCTCAAACCTACTAAAATTTGGTTTGCTATGAGAATTCATACTGATGAGTGAGCCAATTTATTTAGTTTGTTTGCTTCCTTGCTTGTTTGTTTTTATTAGATATTTCTAAGCATGACTTAGATACTGAGAAAAATTGAGACTATTTGTTGAATTCCTAGGAAAGCTGAAACCTGCAATGAATGGGACTCTTATATTCTGACTGATTTGCTCTGTACTTCCTTTGAATTAAAATTAACATTGATGGAGAATTTCTAAGGTTCTATACTTTCCCCTTTGAAAGAGATAGGTAGTTAGTCATTCACTGTGGCTATTAATTCAGTTCTGTTCCCCATGACTTCCCTGTATTCCTGGCAAGATGGATATAACCAATAATCCCTACGTTTTCTCGTTTGGAGTAAAAAATAAACTATTATCTTCTTTTCTTTTAAATAGCTTGAGCTCCAACTTGTTTAATTCAAGAAAGCCCTTCAATTATTTGGCAGATCGGTCCTCTGGTGATGATCATAGGTTGTCCTCAGGGCATGTACTTATCTCCAAAGTTTAGTCCTTGCTGCTCCTGAACAACTCCATCACTGTGAGTAAGAGAGAATCCCTGTTGATGTGATACGAGGAAATGGGGTTGAGACTAGACCTCTGTTTACCGTCATTGTCACTGGTACTAGTTTTGATGATACTAGGGCTGTACTGGTTTTTCATGGTTCAAGGAAGAATGAGCCCAACCTCATTTAAGTGTCAACCAGGGGTATGTTCGCCAAAGCTGACCTGAGTTCTAGACGGTAAGGCTTTTTAGAGTCATTCTGACGTGCCGGTTCCACTCTGCCATTCCATCCATGGGGAGCTGTTTATTGGGGCTCCAAAGCACTGTTTCTCTTCAACTTTGGCATTCCTATTACTTCCCTTTCAAGATTCTTCTTTCCTCTCCCTTCTTCTTCCCACCAAAGAACGAAAGCCCTTATCCATCTACTGTCCTAGAATGAGTAAAACATCCTTTGAAGGAAAAATCCCCATCAGGTCACAGTAGGTATTATTATCATGGTTACCCATGTGATGAGATTGAAAGGCAGGAAGATTTTACTTCTCGGAGTCCAAGTTTGGGGAAACCAATCCTATCTAGATAGGGAAGAGTATTAATTGATTATCTTAGTTATTCTATATATTCAGTTTGTTATGTACCAAAAAAGCACCTATTTCGTTGAGTTTTAGGCACCCTCAATTGTAAGACACATCCTAATTTTAGAAACAGTAAATGTAAAAAGAAACATCTTAGAATCAATGAAATTTGGTAAACAACTTTCACGTGTGGTTTAGGAATTTTCTTCTGTGTATAATTCTTTTTCTTTTAAATGTAAAATATTTTCAAAATGCAAAAGATAATGAAGAGTAGTGTGATGAACACTTAAGTACCAGTCATGTGACTTAAGAAATAAAACTTTATACATAAAGTTGAAGCTTTCAATGTATTCTTCCATGTACTATATCCTGGCTCAGCCACGATAGCAAACCCTACACTGAATTTAGCATTCACGTGCATTTCTTTATATTTTTATCACATAAGCTTATGTTTATAAGCAATTTTTAGTATGTTTGACAGTCTTTATTTTCTTTTATTATGTAAAGCTTCAAACATAAATAAAAGTAGAGAGAATAGACTAATAAATATGCATTTACCCATTTTCTAGTTTTAACCATTATAAATACTTGGCCAATACTATTTCACCCATCACCCTACTTCTCTCTCTCCCTTCCCCCACCACTGGATTGAAGTAAATTTGAACATTGTATCTTTTTTTTTTTCTTTCAGTAAACGCTTCAGTATATATCTCTAAAAGATAAAGAATTTTAGGGGACTTCCCTGGTGGTCCAGTGGTTGAGAATCCACCTTCCAATGTAGGGGATGTGGGTTCGATCCCTGGTCAGGGAACTAAGAACCCACATACTGTGTGGCAACTAAGCCTGTGTGCTGCAACTACTGAGCCCACGCACCACAAATAGAGAAGCCCACGTGCCACAAAGAGCCCACACACCACAATGATGACCCAGCGCAGCCAAAAACAAAAAAATATATATTTTTAATTAAAAAAGAAAACAAACATGAAGATAAAGAATTTTAGAAATTATAGCCATTATTACAACTATCACACTTAAAACAATGAACAGTAATTCCTTAATATTATTAAATATCAGTTAATGTACCAAATTTTCCCAAATATCTTAGAGATTTCTTTTTATAGTTGTTTTGTTTGAATTAGGATCCAACCAAAGTTGGCATATTGCATTTGATTGATATGTCTTTTGCTACTATCTGGTTGCTACTCCTAATTTTTTTACCTCTTCTTTCCTTGACATTTGTTGGAAAAAAAAAAACTGGGCCTGTGGGCTTTCCCAGCAAATATTCCCCCTTTCCATACGGATATTCAATTTTAGTAGTACCACTTTGTCCATTTCTCCCCACTAACATGCAAGGATATGTGTCTTGTGTTATGTGTCTGTCTGTACAACATGGTTCCTGGGCACTCTATTCTGTTCCATCCATCCATATGGGTCAATATGGGACTATGTAGGTCAGTGTTATGCTCTTAATTATTACCACTTTATGGTAAATGGGATGGTCCCCTCTCTTTATTGTTTTTTAAAATTGTCTTATCTCTTCTTAGCCTTTTGTTTTCCATGTGAATTTTAAAAATAGCTTGTTAAGTACCCCACCCTAAACACTCACAAATCCAGTTGTGATTTTTATTGAAAACTTACTGAGTTTGTAGATTAATGTGGTAAGATTTAAGGTCTTTATGATTTTGAGTATTCCTATCCACAAATATGACACAACTCTCAAGTTATCCAGATTTTTATGTCATTAATAAGTTTTACAATTTTCTTAAAGAACTTGTATGTAATTTTTTTTTTTTTTTGCGGTACGCGGGCCTCTCACTGTTGTGGCCTCTCCAGTTGCGGAGCACAGGCTCTGGACGCGGACGCGGAGGCTCAGCGGCCATGGCTCACGGGCCCAGCCGCTCCACGGCATGTGGGATCTTCCCGGACCGGGGCACGAACCCGTGTCCCCTGCAGCGGCAGGCAGACTGTCAACCACTGCGCCACCAGGGAAGCCCCACTTGTATGTATTTTTTAAGGTTTATTTTTTCTTTTTTTAATTTATTTATTTATTTTTGCTGTGTTGCGTCTTCGTTTCTGTGCGAGGGCTTTCTCTAGTTGTGGCAAACGGGGGCCACTCTTCATCGCGGTGCGCAGGCCTATCACTATCGCGGCCTCTCTTATTGCGGAGCACAGGCTCCAGACGCACAGGCTCAGTAGCTGTGGCTCACGGGCCTAGTTGCTCCGCGGCATGTGGGATCTTCCCAGACCAGGGCTCGAACCCGTGTCCCCTGCATTAGCAGGCAGATTCTCAACCACTGTGCCACCAGGGAAGCCCTAAGGTTTATTCTTTAATCTCATATTCATTGTTGCCTTTGTATAAATGACATATATATATATATTTTTTTTGATGAAAGAATATAGGTTTATAAAAACCTTTCTCAATTTATAATATATATTATTTAAATTGTTACTTCAATCAAGTACTAGCTCACCATGATTTATAACATACATTTCAGGAGTTTGGTATACTGAGAAATAGATCATTGCCATATGGAGGACCGTTTTTTCATAGATTTGACTTTGAAGACATTGAAGTGGCTTTTCCTTACCAATTCAAAAATTTCTAGTTTTTAAAAATTATACTCTTTCCCCCCCTTCCTCAGTATTTTTTAAATTGTAGATTGTGATATTAATGAAATTATTGAGATTGATGTATTGAGTTATTATCAGCATTAAAAAGACAACAGGATAGAAAGTATCAAGAATAGGTTGTAGGGCTTCCCTGGTGGCGCAGTGGTTGAGAGTCCGCCTGCCGATGCAGGATATGCGGGTTCGTGCCCCGGTCCGGGAAGATCCCACATGCTTCGGAGTGGCTGGGCCCGTGAGCCATGGCCGCTGAGCCTGCGCGTCCGGAGCCTGTGCTCCGCTATGGGAGAGGCCACAACAGTGAGAGGCCCGCGTACAGTTAAAAAAAAAAAAAAAAAAAAAAAAAGAATAGGTTGTAATTGATAAGGGTTTTGGATTGTGTGTGATACAGCTATTGTTTCATGAAACTTGTTTCATATACATATATGTGAAGTATGTATATATGTATACATATATATGTAGGTGTGTATATATGTATGCTTATATATGTTTATAAATGCATATATGTATATTTATACCTGTATATGTATATATGTATGTGTTTATAAATGTGTATATGTGTATTATGTGTATATATGTATATATATTTTGTATATATGTGTATATATATAAATTGAGAGATAATTTTAGCAGCATTTGTTTAAATTTGGTCTTGGTAGCCTCAGAAATGGACTCTGGGTATTACTTTTCTGAGTTGTCAAAGAAAGGGTTTCTATGAGCCAATTGTTTTGAAGGCCACCACCTCTGTAAGGACACTTAAGGAAATTAGCAATACTACTCTCTGTTTTGTAATCTGGAAAGAGACTTATATGTCTCTTGGCCACTCATTCATTGGAACTAAACTCGAGGGCAATCCCCTTGAAGTAAATTATAGTTAACTTCCTAAGAATTGATTCAGTAATGATTATAAAGTATAAAATAACTAGAACAGTATGAGTTACTGTGTCTGTGTGTGGGTGGTGGTGGAGGGGTGTTTCTGAATATTTTCCCCAATTTTGTTAGTCTATGTAAGACTTGCACTAGGACAGAAAACTTACACAACAACTGTATGGTTTTTATTTAGTGTCTTGGTCTTCCATATGTTCAACACTCTATTTTCAGCACTGTAACTGAGCCTTGCTTCAATATATACATTTCAAACTTAAATCCTGCCTTTATAAAGCCCACAAGTTAATTGGGGAGTCCATTTAAACACACAAGAAAAACGTAGCAAGTAGTACAAAATAATATGTATGTTATCTCATAGGAGGCAAGATGCGGGGGGGGGGGTGTTACGTTTTTGAGGACTAGGGTTGTGAGAGGGATTCATGGAAGGAGTCAACCCAGCTGAGCAGGGCTTTGAATAATAGGTTTGGTTTAGGTTGATCGAACAGAGTAGAGGAGTATTATAGATGAGATAATGAGAAACGCAAGAAATAAGCAGAGCATATATACAGTAATAGGAGAGCTGCCAATTCAGAAACTAAGGTGTGTTAGGGAGTCAGAGAAACAGATGGTCAGGGGAGCATGCAGCCTAATAGTTGAGAACTTTGTGTTTCCACGGTTCTGGGTTTGATCAAATAATGCTCCCAATATCCCTTGTTTAGTCCAAGTCCCCAGGTTCTATGTACCTGCAGACATAAATGAAGTCATATTTTACTTAAATGCCCATATTTTTCTGCTGCACCTCCTCAGCATCTCGGGGGGTGTCTTCTCAGAATTCCCAGTGGACGTCATCTGCCCACAAAGTGCTAGTGAGAGGCAGCTGGTCGCCGTCTGTAAGAGCATGACCTAACTGCTAGGTCAGTATCTGCTGGGGTCCCCAGAGCTCCATGGTGCTCCATTTAGGCGTCACTGCATTAGAACCATACTGTGATATATGCAGAAATGAGAAGACTCCCCTCCCTTCCCCCATCCTCAGCCGTGTCACAATTTGTTGTTTGGTCTTTGAAGCAATGCCATTTATGTCCAGGGTCTCCCAAACTTTCTTGGAGTAGTTACTTGGGCCTTAATTTATAGCACTCACTGCTGAGCTTTAAGATCTAATTTATCTCCCTGGCACAAGTCCAAGTGACAACCACCAATACTTCTAGTTTCTATTGATAACTAAGGTTTTTTTTTTTTTTTTTTGGTTCGCGGGCCTCTCACTGCTGTGGCCTCTCCCGTTGCGGAGCACAGGCTCCGGACGCACAGGCTCAGCGGCCATGGCTCACGGGCCCAGCCGCTCCGTGGCATGTAGGATCTTCCCAGACTGGGGCACGAACCCGTGTCCGCTGCATCGGCAGGCGGACTCTCAACCACTGTGCCACCAGGGAAGCCCTATAACTAAGGTTTTAATACTAGCATGTGCTGTTTGTGCTTCTCCCCTTAAACTGAGTTTTCCGCCATGGAGTTCCTTAGCCTACATCCAGGTAAGCTTTTGCTAAGGCTGCCTGTCCAGTGTGCAACACTACTAACACTGTGAATGCCAGTTGGGCTTCTCTGGGAACCCCATGGCACCCACAGAGCCCTCTGAGTTCTCTGCCATGCAAGTGGCAAGCAACTTGACATTTGCTCATATAAACTTGAAGCTTTAATTTAACCTGTTTGAAGGAAGTTCACAAAGTGAGTAGAGCCTTGTTGTTGACATGGTCACTGTTACACAAATTCAGTCATACCTCACCCAGATCTCATGTTTAAATTTAGCAATGAGGTACATGGAAAGAACCCGATGTAACCGTCAGGATGTAGGGGTCTCATTCCCCAAGACTACTGTGTTTACATTCTTTTGCATACATTTTTGTTGTCTGGCTGAACTTCATTTGGCAATCCTTGGGTCGGATCCGGTTTGAATACATATAAAATGCTCTCTGCTTAACTGTCCAAGATAAAAATGAAATTTAAAATTCTTATGCAAATTACTGAATAAATAGTCCTGGAGATTCATTAATTGAAAGAGGTTGCTTTTGCAATATCATAACAGCCTGTCAGTTTTTAGACTTATTCACTGCTGCTATTGTCCTATTTGCAAGTTTTAATGTGAGGCTTTTAATTTAGGTGGTCAAGGAGAGATTTTAACAGGCTATCTATACGATTCAGTGTATTATATTCTCAGTGATTAAGGCAAACCTATTAGATTTCATAGTTCACTAGATTTATTATGAAATCCCAAACTTCCTATCATAACTTTGGTATATTAAAGTATTTATAAAAAATTCAATTATCTAAGGAGCAAGTTACCATCCAAATGGAATATGAAAAAGCAACTTATTTAGTCCATTTTTCCATAAACATTTATTGAAGACCCATGCTATGTTCCAGGCTTTATGCAGGTTACTAAGGACACAATAACTAAACCAGAAATTAACACAAAACTCCAGGCCTTGAAGAGTTTACAGTTTGCAACAAATGCTAAAATCTACAATCATATTGCAGTTTGGTAAATATTAAGATAGAGCTATATTATATTGGTAATAAGTAAATAATATTTGTTTACATTACTCACTTTGTGCCAAATACTGTTCAATACACTTCGCATTTATTAACTTATGTAACTTTCACAGCAACCCTATATAGTAGGTGCTGTTGTTGCCATTTTGCATATAAGAAAACCGTGGTACAGAAAATAGCTCCAGGGTATACGTTTTATTATATGACGGAGTCAGTAGCTTTTGACCACTATCAAAGGTTCTGTGTCTGCATACACATTTCCTAGATGATTGTCCTACTAGCTGGAGTCTAGTATTTCTGGATTGAGAAAGAGTGAGGATCTGAAGCGGGGCAGTCTTGCAGTATCATAAGATGTCCTTCTGTCAGCTGTTTAGTCTACTCAACCACATTCCTAGGTTTTTTTCTTTTGTTGGGGAGGGACATTTTTATTGTATCCAGGTGAATAAGTGTGAATTTACTCAATCTTCTTGCCTTTCCTGTTTCCAACTTTTGCATGGAATTTCAAGTTTAACCTCTAGCCCCTGCTCTGAATTTAATGTTTAGAAAAATCCCACATACCTGGGATGAGATGTCAGATACTGGAGTTATAAACCAGATAGGAATGAAGCTGACTTCTTCATCAAGCCACTTTTTCCTGAGCTCCGTTTGATTCAAACCAGATCTCTCCTCACCTCTTTCAATCTGTGACTTTTAATTTAGGCAGTTCTGAAACCAAAGCGTTCACATGAGGCAGAGCTGGGCATCATCTTTAATATTTTTTTTCCTGATTTGTTTATTTGGCTGAAAGACTTTATGTTTACCATAGAATATATATATATATACACACACACACACACACACATACATGAGAAGCATTTCTGAATATATTATTATGTATCCTCATTAACTTATAATTGGAATTATTGTGCCCAAGGAACAACTTGGTGAAAGTTATAACGAGAGAATTCCAGCTTAAAATGAGAAAGGAAGAACTAACAGGGTTGGTTAAAAATGGTGATAGTTGCTACAGTAAGTACTGAGCTCTCTGTCACTGAAGGTATTTAAGCAATTAGTGGGTGATTCCATTGAGGAAGGGCACAACATGAAGAAAAAGTTTGACTAGATACTTCCTAGATCCCCACCCTACATGAAAGTCTCTAAATAAGAGTCCTATTTTTTTCCGAATATCATACTCTCTTTTACTCACAAAATCATAGCGTGGTCTCAGAACACACCCATGTGTTCCAAATGTGCATCTGACTTTTCTCTTTAATGTGTAATTAAACCCTGCAAAATATTTCTTCTTAGCAAATAAAAAGTGTGTCTCTTAGAAAGTAATTGCAATAGTCTAGAAAAACCAAGGGATAAAATACAGTACCTAGTACATGGTGAATAAGGTATTTATTGACTCAGTTTAAAATTATTTATTTTCAATTACAGAGAATCACAAGAAAGGTTCTTTGGAAGAGGAAAGGTTGTAGAAGCATCTTATTAGAAAAGGATTCAGTGAAGTAGAAAGCCAAAAAGATGTGATTATACATCAATTAAAGCTATGAGGCAAAGGTTTCCTGACGTCCAGAGCTGCACAGCCAATCTGAATGTCATGAACTTAGATGGTTGCCTGCCAAACGATCCGCTTTATGGTTCTTAAGCTTAACGGTTGCTGGTAATGATCCACTGAAATGATAAAACCCACTTACCATCCTGTGGATATGGCCTAAATAGTTTGCAAGAGATCCTTATTCCTTATAATACATTTATTTATAGTAAATATGTTTTGGTTTATTAGTTTATTTCTCCAAAGACCTCATGGCACTATTTACAGAATTGTTCAAAGAATACTCTTTTGTATACTTAGAATTTAAAATGAGACAGTATCCAGATATCAGGGTAGAAAGGCAGGAGACAGGAAGAAAAAAAAAGCAAAAAACCAAAAGAAAAACAACAACAACAGGACATTACTGGAAATATCAGTAGGAGTAAGTTGGGAAAAGAATTTTTCTATCAGCTACTGTTCTAGCTGGAACTAACTTCTAAAAGAAAGAGGACTAGAGCAGGTACAGGCCAAAAAAACCAATAACAAAACCCCACAAGCCAAGTCCAGACAACCTGCTTTTGTATGGCCTGTAACCTATGAATACTTTTTATTATTTTTAATAAGATGAAAAAAAATCAAAAGAAGAATAGTATTTTATGACACGTGGATATTATATGGAATTTAGATTTTAGTGTCTATAAATAAAGTTTTATTGGAACACAGCCACCTCCATTTTTAACATATTGCCTTTGGCTACTTTCAAACTACAGTAGCAGAGATGAGTATTTGCAACAGAAGCTGCATGGCCCGCAAAGCCGTGCAGCTTGGCTACAGTAAACATGTATTAATCAGAGTGTTTTCTATCTGGCCCTTTACAGAAAAACCTTGCCAACCTCTCAGCCAAGGGATAGATTAGAGAAGTTGAAATTAAACATATAGAGTGTGTGTTACCTTTACTTGCCTAATATTTGTCCAGTGCTTATTAAAAATTCACATTTTTGGCCTTAGCCCTGACCTGCTAAATCAGAATTCAGGAGCAAAGACCTAGAAATTTGTGTTTTTTTTTAAGTACCCAGGCATGTGCTCTCATCAGGCAAGTTTGGGGATCACTGGTTCTGGCGATGAACACAGGCTATAGAAACAGACAGGTAGGATTCAAGTCTGAGCTCTAGGACTTACTGGCTGGGAAACCTTGGGCTCTCTTATACAACATAATATGCTTGGCTTCGTAAGTCTCAGTTAATTCATATGTACAATGACAGGAATGATAGGTAACTCATCAGGTTGTTGTGATGATTTAATTAAGTAATAAATTTGGATTAGTCATAGTATTAACACAGTGCCTAGCACATAGTAAATGCTTAGTTAACTATTACCTATTATTGCCATTAGTATAAGTATCATTAGCAGTAGTTTTTACTAGAGGTACAGATTAAATGAGACATCTTGGTAAGAAAGAGAACTATATTTAGAGTCAGAAGACATGAATATGAGTTGCAGTTTAACATAGAACCACTTAGCCTCACTGGAGCTCACTTGCTTCATCTGTAAAATGGAAATAAAAATACACATGTATCTCAGTCATTTCTAAAACTCTGAAAATTATGAAAATCAGTATAGATACTACCTACTCTATTCCAGTGTGTAATACAGAGCCTGGCACAGTCTGATTAATACATGTTTATTGTAGCCAAGGGAATCTAAGTGACTCAAGCCTGATGCAGAGTAATATTTTCTACTTTGATCTTTTTTTTTTTTGCCCTCTAATATGCCCTTTACTCAAATGCATGCATTCTGTAAATGTCTTTAGCTTCTGTGTTCAAGCCAAAATTTGTTTTCAATTAAAGAGTTAATTTTCTCCTGCTCATTTCCCCACTGGAGTCAAAATCCTGGTGGCAAGATCAGAAACGATTGCTGCAGGAAAGGCATGGGTGTTACCAATGGAAGATTACAAGTTTGCGTGTTGTGTTTCACAAACTGTAGGAAATTTAAAAGGAGAAAATCTACAAGTGATTTTTCTCAGTCCTAAAAATCCCCACATACCTTTGAACTGTTTCCCAGGAAGAAATTTAAGTGTAGGGGTAGAAGTGACATGCATAGATTTTAAAATATGAGAAACAAAGTCAGTTCTTTCCAGCCTGCACTCAGTTTTTCAGTGATTTCCAATGTGTAGTAATGGATTGGTGTCATCAGAGGTTCCTATTCAGCAAATTATTTGGCTCCATTTTGTCCTAATCCCTGTCCTCTCCCAATCCCCCTTTTACTAAATCCCCCTTTTACTGCAGGCTGCTAAATGGATGGCGACTACTGAACAATGAAACAGAATTATTCGTGACAAGTTACATTGGGAGGTACAGGCAGTGGCCCTTGTACACTGGTGTATATCCAGTGCCTAGCACAGTTCCTGGCCCAGAGAAAATGCTCAAAAACCTTTGATAAATGAACATTTTCCATGGAAGCACCATGCTTTTATTTACTTTTATTTACAATCAGTGACTCTGTATCTTTGTAATAAAGAAATTGCCCCTGGTTTTGCTTCTGATATGGATTCCCACTGAGCAAGACTAGGCATCTGCTCTTATAAACCCATTGCTTGGGGTTGGGACGAAGGAATTTGTTTTCTCTACTATCGTTAACGATATACGAATGAATTACGTATTCTTACAACCTGATCATATTTTATCGAGGATTCTATGCATTTGATTCCAGGGGAATCATAAGTACATGTCAGAGAATGCCAGGTTTGCTTGAAAAAACATAAAAACCAGGACAGTCCCCAAGTTTTTAAAAATGATTTTAAAATGATAATTTTTATAATCCATTGAAAATGACGGGCTCAATTTATTGGATTGTTGGTATAGAATGACTAGGTGTTTTGTCTACATATGATCTGAACTAGAAGTAGAGAAGAATACAGTCTTTGCTTTTCTGACTTTGCCTAGTAACTAAGAATTAAATGAATGATACTCATTTTTAGAGCAACATTGCTAGGCTAAATCTTTACTGAATATAGTAGAATTTTTAGAAATGCAATGTTTTGAAAGATGAATGTTTATAATAAAGAGTTTCAGAGTGTCTTATGATAACTGCATATTACACACAGTGGCTGTTAGATCTGTTAACCACCCCTTAAAATGCTTTGTATTTATTTGCATTTGAGACAACACTTAGATAACATATGATACGTTAGTGTAATGAAATTCTCCGAACACAGACCCATGTTTGCTCAGAACTTGATTTTGGGAGGAGTCAAATGTATGTATCTTGGCAAAAAATTTATAAACCTTAGGAATTTAGTTAACTCAATAAATGAGCAGAGAATTTTATTTTTATTTTTTGTAACTAATATTCACTGTGCAGAACGGAATAGACTTGGTATTGCTTATGATTCCTTTTTATTTTACACCTGGAGACAGAAATTTTCAAATACACGAAAATAGAATAAATGCAACCCCTTCCCTTGTACCTGTCACTCAACTTCAATAATTATCAACATTTTACTAGGCCTTTGTCATCTCTCCTTTCTGCCTTTTAACAGTTCTTTTTGCTGGACTGTTTTAAAACAAGCCTAGATAACATATCATTTCAAAGGTCTAAAGCGTCATTGTGTACCTCTCACTTTTAAGGGCTTTATTTTGTTTTATTTTTTTAAGTAATATAAACTTGTGGTTAGTTTTTAGGATTTCTTCTTTGGCCCATAGAACAGAATCTGCTGGGGAGTCTTTAAAAAGTGGAATCCAGGTTTCCGTGGGGTATTCTACATGGGACCCAGTCATGAACTGGTCTCTAGATATCAGCTAGTGGGAAGTTGTGTCTGTTGGGGACCCCCTTTCCAGGGGAGCATAATCAGTGGATCTGTCCCATCCACCAATATGCAGCAGCCCTTTCAGGTCAAGGTCTGATTGTTGCAGGCACCCAGGATCATGTTTTCCTTTTGATAGGAAAAGGTCTATCATTTCATGGATTACTGTAGCCCATTGAAATCCCAAAATAAATTAAGCATTTTTTCACATGTATCATACTTAAAAAAAAACTAGTGTACCTAGTTTTAAAGCTATTTGAAAGATCAATAATTCTAAAAATACATTTCATACCACATGCATCTGTTAAGTATTTTGTAAGCTTCAGCGTATTAAATAGCACTCAAATGAAGATCTTATATGCAAGATATCATTTGACTTTGCTACTATGGTTGATAGCTTTTTAAAGTTCTCTAATCTATTTTAGATTTAAAAACCTCTTAAGTCTGGAAATCATTAGTCTGGTACAGTCCAGTCGGTATTACCCATATTCTCCTAATGATAACTGGTTCATACATGGTTGGTAAAATGGGGAGTGATCAGTATAACGTGGGAGTTTATACATAATTTGTGGGAGTTTATACATAATTTTCCCCACACGTTAATGTTTTGAAGAGATCGGAAGCAAGCTTTTAAAAATTAGGAGGTCTTAGAATGTGCCTCTCTTTCATGCAAGAAGAGCTGGTTTTGTGGCTTTTAGAGCTGCCATTCTTCTCTTTTCACTATGCCAGACTTCTGGGGAAGCTGCACCTACAGATAAAGAAGATAAAAAGGCATTTATTCTGTGTTTAAGGAGGGAGAAGAGGTTGGTGAAGAAGGCTACCTTTGCATCATATTTTTAATTTTGATAAAATTGGTCTCTAACTAGAAGCAGATTTCTTTAAGGAACTATATCTTGAAGGAGGGAAGTATGTTTCCCATGATCCAGGACTGTAAAGGATGGACTGACAGTGTGTATTCTTGGTGTAAAAGCTAGTTAAGATTTAGTTGTGCTAGTATTTTTATTAGGATCATTATTTTTGTTCGTATTTTGGTTATATCATCCTATATGTTTTGAGTGATCTACTTTTCCCATAAGGTCTATGATTCTTAATGTGTAATTTTGTTGAACACACATTTCTCAGGAATGCATAAGTGTCATAATAGTAATGCCTGCATTGTTATTTTTGAATAACACTAATCAGTATTTTTGAAATAGGAACCAAAATGTGAGTCTGCCCAACTGATTTTTTGTCTTCCAGTTTTATTGAGATGTAATTAACATGCAGCACCATGTAAGTTCAAGGTGTACATCACAATGACTTGACTTACTTACATCATGAAATCATTACCACAGTAAGTTTAGTGACCATCCATCATCTCATATAGATACAACATTAAAGAAATAGAAAAAATTTGTTTTCCTTGTGATGAGAACTCTTTGCTCTCTTAACAACTTTCATATATAACATACAGCAGTGTTAATTATATTTATTATGTTGTACATTCCATCCTCAGTACTTACTTGTCTTATAACTGAAAGTTTGTACCTTTTGACTGCCTTCATCCATTTCCCCCTCCCCTACCTCATGCCTCTGATAACCACAAATCTTACTTCTTTTTCCATGAGTTTGTCTGCTTATATTTTAAGTACAATTGACCTATAACACTATTTTAGTTCCTGGTACATGACATAGTGATTCAATACCTCTATACACTTCAAAATGATGACCATGGTAAGTATAGTTGTCATCTGTCACCATACCAAGATATGACCTAATTATTGACTACACTCCCCACACTTACGTTTCATACCTCTGACTCATTTAGTTTGTAACTGAAAGTTTGTAGCTCTGAATCTCCATCACCTATTTTTCTACTCCACTTCCCTCTGGCAGCCACCTCTTTGTTCTCTGTATCTATAACTGAATTTCTGTTTTGTTACATTTGTTCATTTGTTTTTTTCTTTTTTTTAATTCCACATATAAGTGAAATCTTACAGTATTTGTTTTTCTCTGCCTGACTTATTTCACTTAGCATAATACTCTCTAGATCATCCGTGTTGTTGCAAATGTCAAGATTTTATTCTTTTTTACAGCTGAGTAATATTTCATTGTGTGTGTGTGTGTGTGTGTGTGTGTGTGTGTGTTTTGGGACAGGGGCAGGGATAGTGGAAGTTTCAAACTTTGCCAGAGTTTTCTGAGATAGCTTGGTCCTCTGTGACCATGATGATCTTCCAGTATTTTAAGTAACATTTAAGCAGTTCTTTTTGTTTGTCCATTGGTTGTCTCCAAAATAAATCTTTCTGGAAATGAATATATTAAGTGTTAGAAGGGAAGTTAAGGAAGAAAGACTATGTCAGGAAGGACGTAAATGAACAAGACACATATGTTTTATTATTATTAGTTAATTTATTTATTTTATTTTTGGCTGTGTTGGGTCTTCAGTTACTGTTCCAGCTGCAGTGAGCAGGGGCCACTCCTCATTGTGGTGCGCAGGCTTCTCATTGTGGTGGCTTCTCTTGTTGTGGAGCACAGGCTCTAGGTGTGTGGGCCTCAGTAGTTGTGGCACATGGGCTCAGTAGCTATGGCTCGTGGGCTCTAGAGCGCAGGCTCAGTAGTTGTGGCGCATGGGCTTAGTTCCTCCATGGCATGTGGGATCTTCCCGGACCACGGCTTGAATCCATGTTCCCTGCATTGGCAGACAGATTCTCAACCACTGCGCCACCAGGGAAGTCCCTATTTTATTATTTTAATAAGTTAAAATATATTTCCCAACACTTTGATTTCAGTACAATGATCTGATTTAGAATCGGGCTCTGACGTCTTATGACTGGTTGCTGCTCCCATGTGTGCAACACATTTATTTATTTAACACTGTCCTTATGTCCACTCAAATCAGGACATAAAGTCAAATAATGTTTGAGCTGGAAAGGATCACATGGGTCTTCTAGTCCAAGCCCAATGTTCCACAGGTGAGGCTGTTGAATCGAAATAATGAAGTGGGTCACATGTGCCAACACAGTGGTGAGTGCTTTGCATCCTCTTTCACATCTGATCCTCATAGCAGTTCTATGGTATCTGTTATTAATAATGAATAAATGGGGTTTAAAAAGGTTATGTTAACTTGCTCAAAGTTTCATGGTTGCTTGGTGGTAGTGCTCATAGGGAGACTAATTTGGGAGATCATTCTATTTCAGGTGCAATTCAGTAATTAATGAAAGATGAGTGGTTAAAGTCTCTTCTGTGGTAGAACATATACTCAACATGATGTTATGGTGTTGTTATGTGAGAAATGGATACAAATATGTAATCATGGAGTAAGTACTCATTTTTTATCAGGGAGGATTGGAGAAGAATTTGTAGAGGAGAGAAGAGTTGAGCTGCATCTTGAAAGACATCTAGGAATCTGCTAGGCAATCAAAGGTATTACAGACTATGGAACCTGTCGAAGTCTGTCGCATGGTTTGTTCCAATAATAGCGAGTCGTTCTGTGCAAGTGAGGATGGAGATGCATGGTATGTTTGAGGTAATATGGAAGAGGCAAGACTGGAAAGACAAGAATGGGCCAAACTCTTGTGTCCCAATTTCCTTCTTGATGCCTCCTGAGTCAATTACATTTTTCCCTTACCAATAAACCACCCATAAACTGCTCCAGCTACTTTATTCAGTACTGAGTGAGATGCAGACAATGAACATTTGAATTAAGGCAATAGTCATAGGGATTACAAATTAGGAATGATATATAGAGAAAGTTTGGAGGTAAAATTTGTTGGGCTTAGTGATTGATGAGATGCCGAAGGTAAAACAGACTGAAGCATTAACGCAACTCAAGGATTTCTGACTGTGGAGACCCAAGTGGATGGTGATGCTGTTACCAGAGATGGAAAAAGTTGCAAGTTAAGGGAACCGTAAAGTTTATTTCATATCATCCTGGGTTTTAATGGAAGGGAAATAGTATCTTTGTACGTTGTTTCACATTGGGCTTAAGCAGATTTATCAAAGATCAAAGATATTAGAATGATGTATATTAATGTAGGTACATGATTAGAAATACATGTGTGGTTTTATATAGATATTCCTCTAGTCAAGTTTAGAATCCATTATAGTGTCTTATAGCTAGAGGAGCTTCTAGACATTGTCTAATCAAGCAAAAAAAAAAATTTGTTCCCAAAGACTTTTTTGCTTTGGTTTACTTTAAAAACAAAACAAAACAAAAGGCAAAACTAATCAGAAAACAAACAAAAGCATTTAAAATTGAATTATTTTGAATGGGCTCCGGTTAGCCTCCCTATCGTCTTGCACCAGACCCTCTGAACTCATTTCAATAAGCTACCTGGCTCTAGCAATCACTTGAATTTTCTACCCCTGGGCTAATCCAGCCTTCTCATTTCATAGATGTGAAACTGGATTAAACGATTCCCCTAACAGTCTTCGGAGAAGCAAGGTATGAAGGAAGAGAAAATAGTAATTAAGGTAGAAACATTTATAAAGCTATAAAAAAAATTTATGAGAGCAAGATACTTGTAAATAGGATGGACTATTTCCAGCCCCCCATAAAAGCTTTTTCTATCTTTAGTTTTTCATTCGTTCCATATCATTGCCCACAACGCCACCTATTGGTAAAGTGAAACAATGACGACGTAGCCAATTTTTGTATAAACTGAAACTGATTCTATGGTCTTTTAAGAGATCTGCCCTGGATTTTCGCAGACAGCTGTTAGAAAGCAGAAGCTCTCTGTGATCTGACTAAAATGGGAAACGAGCCACGTGTTGCACGTGGGGATGCTCAACTTTGTCACTTAGCGGGGATCCAAACAGGAGCAGGAAAGCAGAATATTCTACTTCCCCAGTTCATGGCTCTGCCAAAAAGAAGGAGGCTGTGAAACTACTTAGGGATTCAAAGAATTTGGCTGTTCCTATATATTAGGGCACTAATTACTTATGTGTCTTGCTGCTCCAGTGGGATTATTGCCTTTTAGAAACACCAACCTGAAGTATTGAGCTCATCTGAGAAACTCTGCCAGAGAGCCTTTCTATTATCGCACAGGCTATTGTCAACAAAGGCATTCATTTCACGGAACATATTTAATTTGAAAAAAGTTTTGTAAGAGTAGTCAATGTAATTTTCCCTTTCTCAATTATATTCTATGCTTCTCTATGGGAAGGATGTTCTCTCTAGAGAGCTTGCATAATCTCAAAGTACAAAGTAAGGTGTATGTGGTTAAAAGGAGTAACTGGATCTTCGGAACATTAGTAAATTTAACAAATTCAGCATCTTCCCCAGTGTTGATGTTCAAGCACACATGCATTAACACATGTGCACACGCATAGAAAGAGACAGACTAGACTAGAGATGAGTGTAGCAAAGTACAAAACTTTATGAGCTTTAATTCCTTCTTGTACAGCATGCAACACTATTTGAATAAAAGTATGAGATAATAGGGCTTCCTTGGTGGCGCAGTGGTTGAGAGGCCGCCTGCCGATGCAGGGGACATGGGTTCGTGCCCTGGTCCGGGAAGATCCCACATGCCGCAGAGCGGCTGGGCCCGTGAGCCATGGCCACTGAGCCTGCACCTCCGGAGCCTGTGCTCCACAACGGGAGAGACCACAGCAGTGAGAGGCCCGCATACCACAAAAAAAAAAAAAAAAAAAAAAAGAGAGATAACACATTCATGGTGGTTATTATTTGTTTTAAATCAAAAGATTTAGTCAGATCCTCCCCTCCCACAATTTGAGCTTCTCCAGATTTTTATATGACAGAATGGATTTCTGGTTAGTTTGTTCACTTTTGAGTTACTGTTTCTAGAGTAGTTGATACTTGATCATTTTTAGAGGTAGGCTATGCTAATGTTGCTGTAATTTACTGTTCAAACTATTTAGAGACCAAGTGGCAATCCGAACTAAGCCACCAAAATACTGGATCTGTGATGTCCATGTCAGGAAAGACAAAATTGTGCCTCAATTTTTAAGGAAAATTTTACATAAGTATAATTTGAAAGCATAGCACCACAAACATCAGGCCCTTTTGAAGAGACTGAAATGTATGAAAGCAAGTTGATTTTGACTGAAGGACTGTGGGACAAAAACCAAAATCCATTAACTGAGGAGAGGCAAGTCAAAGGCTTGAAAGCAGAGAACAGACTGCAGGCTGGAGGACGTTTGTTTGGGAGATACAGTTCAGGAAAAGGCCCAGGAAGAGGGATTCCTAAGAGCTGCAGGTTGAAGTTGGGTAGGAGCCCTAGTCCTAGTTCTGCCTATTAGAGCTGTTGGGCCCTTAGTCTTAGCTTCCCTGTCCAGAGATGTGTACACATAACTTAGTATCATGCTCTTTGAATTCAACAAGATAATAAACACAAATAAGGATGGGAGTTCCCTGGTGGTCTAGTGGTTAGGATTTGGCGCTTTCACTGCTGAGGCCGGGGTTCAATCCATGGTCAGGGAACCGAGAAGCCAAAATAGGGATGATCATAGGTCTCAAATGTCTTATAAAGCATGACTTTTCATTTAGATATCAAGTGTCTATTGTTTTAAATTCATCTCCATTTTTTATTCTGTGTTCTGTGCACATAAGAAAAATGAGATGGAAGCTGTTAAAATATTGGCTCCTTTAGCAGAAGAACTCTGCCAACATTCAGATGATTCCAATTTTATATCAGTATTATTAGATGCTGCATTAGTTTTCTATTACTGCTGTAACAAATTACCACAAACTTAGTGGCTTGAAACAACACAAATATATTATCTTACAGTTCTAGAGGTCAGAAGTCTGAAAAGAGTCTAACTGGTTAAAATTAAGGTGTCAGCAGGTCTGTGGTCTTCTGGAAGCTCTAGGGATAATCTGTTTTTTGCTCTTTCTAGCTTCTGGAGGCCATCTGCATTCCTTGGCTTGTGACGTCTTCAAAGTGCTTTACTTTAACCTCAGCTTCTGTTGTCACATATCCTTTTCCTGTCTTTGACCCTCCTGCCTCCGTCTTATAATGACCCTTGTGATAGGATCCATCCAGATAGTTCAAGATAATCTCTCCACCTTGAGATTCTTAATCACATCTGTGAAGATCCTTCTCCGTGTAAGGTAACACATGTTCCAGTTTTGGGAATTAGGGTATAGACATCTTCGGAGGCTCGTTATTCTGCTTATCAGAGATGCTTCAAGTACGTAATTCGTTTTGTTAATTCCGATAATAATTTGATCAATACACTTATTTTTATAAAAGCATGGAAGAAATTGGACAAACTAAAATTGGAGAACTCAAATTTTATGCAAGATTTAACTTTAGAACTCTGATTGTCTTTTGAACTGTCCTGACTTGTGGGAAGAATCTTTTGATTAAGCTCCCGTTTTTAATTTGATAAATCATATTCAGATCAGAATATAATGAAAATAAGGTCTATAATTTTGAAAAGAATAATGTATCAAAACGAGTTATTTGATAATTTTTTTCAAAAATTTTGTTGCTAAAGTGTATTCTGGGGAAAGTCATTAACATAGAAACAGTAACAGTATCCAGATGGAAGTGTTTATGAATTTCAATATTAAAAAATTAGAATTGAGAATATCTTCCATTTAGAAGATTGCTCCTATCCATCCAGATAATTTTGCAACTGTAGAAAGAATATTTTCTAGAAAATGGTATGACCTACAGAGCACAGTTCATTGAAAATGTCATTTTCAAATTTAAGAAACATAAAATGTAATTTTGAAGAATATTACAGGAAATTTTGTGAAGCAATAATATCATTTAGAAAAACAAGTTATTTAGAAAAATGCCACTGCCACGTCTTAGAGACAGATACAGATGTGGGTATAGTATTGTATATGGTCATGTACCAAGAATAATAATTATTGTGTGATATTAATTTTTAATCACAATAATTATTATGTGATTATGTGATTTTTCATATTTAAATACTCAATATAGAGAGTATATATATATTTATATTTTTTTCTTTCAATTTTGCTTTAATATATACGGATATGTTTTAAGTTTATTTGAATGACATTAAAATAGTTTTTGAATGGAACTGACATAGGTCTAATGTAATAAAACAAGTCGATCAGCAGATTCATGATTTTATGTGATTAATGATTTTAGCACACTTTCATTCTCTAGATGCTGTGGTCTCGTTAATCAATTATATTGCAAACCTACATATAAAGCCCTTAGCACAGTGCCTGGCTCACTGTAATCTCTTATTATTACCATAAGCAGCTTAGTGAGAGACCTTCTGAGCCCCTTAACCTTTAATAATCCCTTTCTGTGTGGCCTGTGGAACACTTTCACTACATATAAGCTCAACATTATTGTGTGTGATATTTTATTTCTTAACCTTTTCCGTAATTTCTTTTCCTTTTTCCTTACCCTAAGTGTCATTTCCTATCAACACTATTTTTCTGTTTCCTAACTTTAAGTGGCATTTCCTGTCTATCCCAGTTCTTTCAAAGCATTAAGCAAAAGATACCACACTTTCTCCCACTTCCTTTAACTGCTACTGGGAGGAGGGGCTGATGTTACATCCTGCTGTGGTCATGCATTGTGTGTATAGCCTAGGACAGGCTGAAATCCAGCACGGTTCTGATTGCTTAGGCATACACAAGTGTCATATAGGCCAGCAGCACCCTAGAGACCACCCTCACTCTCTTTTAGAAGCCTCTGCTCTCTGTCTAGACCAGCCTTTCATCATCCTAGCAAGATTGTCTTCCAGACTCCAGAACAGTTTCCCTGTGTCCCAACGACCTCCAGCCTTGGCCTTGACGTCATTCTTTGTAATTTCAAGAATTGTTGACTTCAAAGCCTTTTTACTTCCTCCAGGGTATCGCTGTAGTTTCCTAGCTGGGATCTCATTGTTACTTGGGGTCTTCCTGAAACATCATGGGTTTTTATATTGCTTTTGTGACCGCATTCACCTTCACCCTTCCTTCTCCCTCTTCCTACAGAATCTGCCCCCCATCTGACTCAGGGCATCAATACTTTGGTGCATCTCCATTTTCTCAGCCCATCCCCTGAGTTAGGCCTTATTTGCTTTCCTTTGCAATCAGGATCCCATCAACCATTTCAGTGTTTCTGTGTACTACCTCCTTAGAAATCTTTCTCTGTTTGTGCTTACAGAAGTTTTGGAGCTTAGTGTTGTGGTTAGGCATTTCATTCTTACTAGTATTTGAATCTGAAAGTCAACTGTCTGCTTTCTTGTCTTCTGGAGTTTTGTCCCTCTAAATGGGGACCACTGACCTGTAGTATCTGTATCATCTGGAACTTGTTAGAGATTCAGAAACTCAGGCCTTAACCCAGAACTATGAATCAGAATCTGCATTTTAACATTTATGCACATTAAAGTTGGAGAAACACTGCTCTAGAGCACCAGGTGACTTAAGATATCTGTACTCTTTCTCTCCTCTTTGGCAAGCCAGATAAACTCTAAGGGTGATTGATTGGTTCCAGGTGATCTAAGCATAGCAAGGAAGAGCAGACTATGGGAATGCCATGAATGGGAGGAATGGAGGAGAAGAGGATGTATAGATAAAAAGACTATGGAGTTGATAGTTTCAGACACCCCAGATTACCCATGTGTGTTTCCCTTCAATTTGTGTCTGTGCTGAGTGGAATTGATGATGATGATATTGATGATAGTATTATTAATAATAATGGTTTGTCCCAACTTATCAAAACAGAATCTGCATTTCAATGAGAATTTTAGATAATTTGTACACATACTAAAATTTAAGAAGCAATGTTCTGAAGCAGTGAGTTTTTTTTTGTTTTTTTTTCTCTAAGAGCTGTCATGTGAAATCAGTTTAGTGGATTACAGTCTGTACTAAGAACAGCAACAACAACAATGAAAATGGAATAAAATGGAATATATAGAAAATACCAGGGTACAATAAATGAAAATGTAGTAAAGATAAATATCAGTTTGGAATTTTTTTCAGTCATATTTGTGTGTGCTGGATCATGATGTGAAATGTATTTCTTACTGTGGGTAGAAAAAAGGTTGATAAATGCCACCTAGACAACCTCGCTGTAGCAGATACAAGGCCTTGCTGAGTAAGTCTACTCAGTTTCTGGCATCTCATGTCAACACTGCTCTCACTTGTGCCTGGAAATCCTTCTAGTTTTCATTATGCGTTGTGCCTCTGTCAGGAAGAAAAAGCAAAACTGTGATCACTCTGGAGTTACTTGTTCAAGTAAGATTTAAACAAAACCCATCAGGGTGTAAATTAAAAGTTCTATCTCTTGGTCTAAAGTGGAGCTTCTAAAATGTTTACAAGAAATAAACCTCAGAGACTGGGGATACAACTCAAGCCTTTTTCCCTATAATTTTTGAATTTCTTTGAAACCATTTTTTTCCTTTAAAATTTACGTGAAATCATGTGAAAGAACTTTTACAAATCAATGAGAAAAAGACAGACGACCCAGCAGAAAAATGGGGAAAAGACTCAAACTGTTAATCCACAACAGGGAGTATTTAAACAGCCAAATAGCATAAAAAAAGGAGCTCAATACCATTAGTTTTGGAAAATGAAACATGCAAATTAAAGCCCCAGTGAAATACAACTATATTCCTACCAGAAAGGCTAAAATATAAAGGTTCACAGCAACCAGTAGTGATGAGGATTGAGCAGCAGGAATTCTTATGACCTGCCAGTGGGATGTAAATTGACACAGCGTTTTTTAAAAACTTTTTATTTGGAAATAATTTCAAATTTACAGAAAAGGTGGAAAAATAAGTATTTTATAATAGTACAAAGGATACTTGTATACTTCTCATCCAGATCATCAATTGTTAACATTTCACTCTATTTGCTTTATTTACCCATATTCTTTATATATATATATATATACACACACATATTTATATATATATAGATATACATATATTTTTTCCCCATATGATCTGAGGATAAATTATATATGTCAGGAAACTTGACCCCCAAATACTTCAGTGTATGTTTCCTAAAAGTAAGGATATTTTCTTACATAACCACTGAGCAGTTATCAGTGTCAGTACATTTTAACATTGTTAACTTCCTTTTGCTTAATCTGCCATTTACTTTTCCATTTTATCAGGTGAGCTAATAATGTCCATCATAGCACTTTCCCCCCTTTTCTTCAGGATCCAATCTTAGATCAGGTATTAGATTTAGTTGTCATGTCTCTTTAGCCTCCTTTAATCTGGAACATCCCCACAGCCTTTCTATGTGGTTTATGACATGGTTTAAAGAATGCAGCTCCCCTCTTTTTATTTTTTTGAATTTTATTTTTTATACAGCAGGTTCTTATTATCTATTATATACATATTAGTGTATATATGTCAATCCCAATCTCCCAATTCATCCCACCACCACCAGCCCCCACCCCCCCCTTGGTGTCCATATGTTTGTTCTCTACATCTGTGTCTCTATTTCTGCCTTACAAACCAGTTCATCTGTACCATTTTTCTAGATTTCACATATATGCATTAATACACGACATTTGTATTTCTCTTTCTGACTTACTTCACTCTGTATGACAGTCTCTAGGTCCATCCAGGTCTCTACAAATGGCCAAATTTCACTTCTTTTTATGGCTGAGTAATATTCCACTGTACATACATACCACATCCTCTTTATCCATTCATCTGTCGATGGGCATTTAGGTTGCTTCCACGACTTGGCTATTGTAAATAGCACTGCAGTGAACATTGGGGTGCAAGTGTCTTTTTGAATTATTGTTTTCTTTGGGTATATGCCCAGAAGTGGGATTGCTGGGTCATATGGTAATTCGATTTTTAGTTTTGTAAGGAACCTCCATACTGTTCTCCATAGTGGCTGTATCAGTTTACATTCCCACCAACAGTACAAGAGGGTTCCCTTTTCTCCATACCCTCTCCAGCATTTGTTGTTCGTAGATTTTCTGATGATGCCCATGCTAAGTGGTGTGAGATGATACCTCATTGTAGTTTTGATTTGCATTTCTCTAACAATTAGTGATGTTGAGCAGCTTTTCATGTGCCTCTTGGCCATCTGTATGTCTTCTTTGGAGAAATGTCTACTGAGGTCTTCTGCCCATTTTTTTGATTGGGTTCTTTGTTTTTTTAATATTAAGCTGCGTGAGCTGTTTATACATTTTGGAGATTAATCCTTTGTCCGTTGATTCGTTTGCAAATATTTTCTCCCATTCTGAGGGTTGTCTTTTCATATTGTTTATAGTTTCCTTTGCTGTGCAAAAGCTTTTAAGTTTCATTAGGTCCCATTTGTTTATTTTTCTTTTTATTTCCATTACTCTAGGAGGTGGGTCAAAAAAGATCTTGCTGTGATTTATGTCAGAGAGCTGTGCCTATGTTTTCCTCTAAGAGTTTTATAGTGTTCGGTATTACATTTAGGTCTCTAATCCATTTTGAGTATATTTTTGTGTATGGTGTTAGGGAGTGTTCTAATTTCATTCTTTTACATGTAGCTGTCCAGTTTTCCCAGCACCACTTATTGAAGACACTGTCTTTTCTCCATTGTATATCCTTGCCTCCTTTGTCAGAGATTAGTTGACCATAGGTGCTTAGATTTATCTCTGGGCTTGCTATCCTGTTCCATTGATCTACATTTCTGTTTCTGTGCCAGTACCATATTGTCTTGATTACCATAGCTTTGTAGTATAATCTGAAGTCAGCGAGTCTGATTCCTCCAGCTCCATTTTTTTCCCTCAAGACTGCTTTGGGGTCTTTTGTGTCTCCACACAAATATTAAGATTTTTTTGTTCTAGTTCTATAAAAAATGCCATTGGTAATTTGACAGGGATTGCATTGAATCTGTAGATTGCTTTGGGTAGTATAGTCATTTTCACAATATTGATTCTTCCAACTCAAGAACATGGTATATCTTTCCATCTGTTCGTGTCATCTTTGATTTCTTTCATCAGTGTCTTATAGTTTTCTGCATAGAGGTCTTTTACCTCCTTGGGTAGGTTTATTCCTAGGTGTTTTCTTCTTTTTGTTGCAATGGTGAATGGGATTGTTTCCTTAATTTTTCTTTCTGCTCTTTCATTGTTAGTGTATAGGAATGCAAGACATTTCTGTACATTAATGTTGTATCCTGCAACTTTACCAAATTCATCAATTAGCTCTAGTAGATTTCTGGTTTATCTATGCATAGTATCATGTCATCTGCAAACAGTGACAGTTTTACTCTTCTTTTCCAATTTGGATTCCTTTTATTTCTTTTTCTTCTCTGATTGCCGTTGCTAGAACTTCCAAAACTATGTTGAATGATAGTGGCGAGAGTGGACATTTGTCTTGTTCTGATCTTAGAGGAAATGTTTTAGTTTTTCACCATTTAGAATGATGTTTGCTGTGGGTTTGTCATATATGGCCTTTATTATGTTGATGTAGGTTCCCTCTGTGCCACTTTCTGGAAGGTTTTTATCATAAATGGGTGTTGAACTTTATCAAAAGCTTTTTCTGCATCTATTGAGATGATGATATGGTTTTTATCCTTCAATTTGTTAATATGTTGTATCACATTGATTTGCGTATATTGAAGACTCCTTGCATCCCTGGGATAAATCCCACTTGATCATGGTGTATGATCCTTTTAATGTGTTGTTGGATTCAGTTTGCTAGTATTTTGTTGAAGATTTTTGCATCTATATTCATCCAGTGATATTGGTCTATAATTTTCTTTTTTGTAGTATCTTTGTCTGGTTTTGGTATCAGGGTGATGCTGACCTCATAGAAGGAGTTTGGGCATGTTCCTTCCTCCGCAATTTTTTGGAAGAGTTTGAGAAGGATGGGTGTTAGCTCTTCTCTAAATGTTTGATAGAATTCACCTGTGAAGCCATCTGGTCCTGGACTTTTGTTTGTTGGAAGACTTTTAATCACAGTTTCATTTTCATTACTTGTGACTGGTCTGTTCGTATTTTCTGTTTCTTCCTGGTTCAGTCTTGGAAGGCTATACCTTCCTAAGAATTTGTCCATTTCTTCAGGTTGTCCATTTTATTGACATAGAGCTGTCTGTAGTAGCCTCTTAGGATCCTTTGTATTTCTGTGGTGTCTGTTGTGACTTCTCCTTTTTCATTTCTAATTTTATTGATATGAGTCCTCTCCCTCTTTTTCTTGATGAGTCTGGCTAATGGTTTATCAATTTTGTTTATCTTCTCAAAGAACCAGCTTTTAGTTTTACTGATCTTTGCTGTTGTTTTCTTTGTTTCTATTTCATTTATTTCTGCTCTGATCTTTATGATTTCTTTTCTTCTGCTAACTTTGTGTTTTGTTTGTTCTTCTTTCTCTAGTACTTTTAGGTGTAAGGTTAGATTGTTTCCTTGAGATTTTCCTTGTTTCTTGAGGTAGGCTTGTATTGCTATAAACTTCCCTCTTAGAACTGCTTTTGCTGCATGGCATAGGTTTTGGATCATCGTGTTTTCATTGTCATTTGTCTCTAGGTATTTTTTGATTTCCTCTTTGATTTCTTCAGTGATCTCGGTTACTTAGTAACGTATTTTTTAGCCTCCATGTGTTTGTGTTTCTTACGTTTTTTCCCCTGTGAATGATTTCTAATCTCACAGCGTTGTGGTCAGAAAAGATGCCTGATATGATTTCAGTTTTCTTAAATTTATGGAGGCTTGATTTGTGACCCAAGATGTGATCTATCCTGGAGAATATTCTGTGTGCACTTGAGAAGAAAGTGTAATCTGCTGTTTTTGGATGGAATGTCCTATAAATATCAATTAAATCGATCTGATCTATTGTGTCATTTAAAGCTTGTGTTTCCTTATTAATTTTCTGTTTGGATGATCTGTCCATTGGTGTAAGTGAGCTGTTAATGTCCCCCACTATTATTGTGTTACTGTCGATATCCTCCTTTATGGCTGTTAGCAGTTGCCTTATGTATTGAGGTGCTCCTATGTTGGGTACATATATATTTATAATTGTTATATCTTCTTCCTGGATTGATCCCCTGATCATTATGTAGTGTCCTTCCTTGTCTCTTGTAGCATTCTTTATTTTAAAGTCTATTTTATCTGATATGAGTCTTGCTACTCCAGCTTTGTTTTGCTTTCCATTTGCATGGAATATCTTTTTCCATCCCCTCACTTTCAGTCTGAATATGTCCATAGGTCTGAATTGGTCTCTTTTAGACAGCATATATATGGGTCTTGTTTTTATATCCATTCAGCGAGCCTGTGTCTTTTGGTTTGAGCATTTAATTCATTCACATTGGTAATTATTGATATGTATGTTCCTATTACCATTATCTTAATTGTTTTGTTTTGTTTCTGTAGGTCCTTTTCTTTTGTTTCCCACTTAGAGAAATTCCTTTAGCCTTTCTTGTGTAGAGCTGGTTTGGTGGTGCTGAATTCTCTTAGTTTTTGCTTGTCTGTAAAGCTTTTGATTTCTCCAAATCAGAATGAGATCTTTGATGAGTAGAGTAATCTTGGTTGTAGGTTCTTCCTATTCATCACTTTAAATATGTCGTGCTGCTTCCTTCTGGCTTATAGAATTTCTGCGGAGAAATCAGCTGTTAACCTGATCGGAGTTCCCTTGTATTTTATTTGCCGCTTTCCCCTTGTTGCTTTTATAAATTTTATTTATTTATTTATATTTTTGCTGCGTTGGGTCTTCCATTGCTGTGCGTGGGCTCTCTCTAGTTGCTGTGAGCTGGGGATACTCTGTTGTGGTGCGAGGGCTTCTCATTGCTGTGGAGTCTCTTTATGCAGAGCACCGGCTCTATGTGCGCAGGCTTCAGTAGTTGTGGCTTGCAG
The DNA here is from genome assembly GCF_003676395.1 of Aethalodelphis obliquidens. Taxonomy (NCBI): domain Eukaryota; kingdom Metazoa; phylum Chordata; class Mammalia; order Artiodactyla; family Delphinidae; genus Aethalodelphis; species Aethalodelphis obliquidens. The sequence goes on along the minus strand of NW_020837955.1, from coordinate 5,948,095 downwards.
GCTCTAGAGCGCAGGCTCAGTAGTTGTGGTGCATGGGGTTAGTTGCTCCGTGGCATGTGGGATCTTCCCAGACCAGGGCTCTAACCCATGTCCCTTGCATTGGCAGGCGGATTCTTAATCACTGTGCCACCAGGGAAGCCCTCCCTTGTTGCTTTTAATAATTTTTCTTTGTTTTTAATTTTTGTCAGTTTGATTACTGTGTATCTTGGCGTGTTTCTCCTTGGGTTTATCCTGCCTGGGACTCTGCACTTCCTGGACTTGGGTGGCTATTTCCTTTCCCATGTTAGGGAAGTTTTAGATTATCATCTCTTCAAATGTTTTCTCAGGTCCTTTCTCTTCCTCTTTCTCTTCTCCTTCTGGGACTCATATAATGCGAATGTTAGTGCATTTAATGTTGTCCCAGAGGTCTCTTAGGCTGTTTTCACTTCTTTTCATTCTTTTTTCTTTATTCTGTTCCACAGCAGTGAATTCCACCATTCTGTCTTCCAGGTCACTTATCCGTTCTTCTGCCTCAGTTATTCTGCTCTTGATTCCTTCTAGTGTAGTTTTCATTTCAGTTATTGTATTGTTCATCTCTGTTTGTTTGTTCTTTAATTCTTCTAGTTGTTTGTTCTTTAACCCTCTTAGGTCTTTGTTAAACATTTCTTGCATCTTCTCGATCTTTGTCTCCATTCTTTTTCTGAGGTCCTGGATCATCTTCACTGTCATTATTCTGAAGTCTTTTTCTGGAAGGTTGCCTATGTCCACTTCATTTAGTTGTTTTTCTGGGGTTTTATCTTGTTGCTTCATCTGGTACATGGTCCTCTGCCTTTTCATTTTGTCTATCTTTCTGTGAATGTGGTTTTCGTTCCACAGGCTGCAGGACTGTAGTTCTTCTTGCTTCTGCTGTCTGCTCTCTGGTGGATGAGGGTATCTAAGAGGCTTGTGCATGCTTCCTAATGGGAGGGACTGGTGGTGGGTAGAGCTGGATGTTGCTCTGCTGGGCAGAGCTCAGTAAAACTTTAATCCACTTGTCTGCTGATGGGTGGGGCTGGATTCCCTCCCTGTTGGTTGTCTGGCCTGAGGCAACCCAACACTGGAGCTTACAGCCTCTTTGGTGGGGCTAATGGTGGATTCTGGGAGAGATCACACCAAGGAGTACTTCCCAAAATTTCTGCTGCCAGTGTCCTTGTCCCCACAGTGAGCCACAGCCTCCCCCCACCTCTGCAGGAGACCCTCCAACACTAGCAGGTAGGGTCTGGTTCAGTCTCCTATGGGATCACTGCTCATTCCCCCTGGGTCCTGGAGTGGCGTCTGTCTTTCCCCCAGTTCTGTTGAAGTCCTTCAATCAAATCCCACTACCCTTCAAAGTCTGATTCTCTGGGAATTCCTCCTCCTGTCTCCAGACCCCCAGGTTGGGAAGCGTAACATGGGGCTCAGAACCTTCGCTCGAGTGGGTGGATTTCTGTGGTATAATTGTTCTCCAGATTGTGAGTCACCCACTCAGTGGTTATGGGATTTGATTTTACTGTGATTGCACCCCTTCTACCATCTTATTGTGGCTTTTCCTTTGTCTTTGGATGTGGGGTATCTTTTTTGGTGAATTTCAGCATCTTCCTGTTGATGATTGTTCAGCAGTTAGTTGGGATTCCAGTGCTCTAGCAAGAGGGAGTGAGCACACGTCCTTCTACTCCACCATGTTGAACCAATCTCCTTCCCTCTTTTTATAAAATAAGAGGGTTGGTACACTATTTTAAAAGCCTTCTTTTATCAAATATTCCAAACGTATATGAAAAGTAAGTAAAATATTACCATGAATCTCATGTAACAATCACTTAGCTTCAATAATCATCAACTTTTTGTCAACTTCATTTCATTTATACTTCTACTCAGTGGTACAGCTATTTTTGAGAACTCTAAGGCCAAGTATATTGCATAAATTATAAATCATCAATTTTGTGTGTGTGTGTGTGTGTGTGTGTGTGTGTATCTTCAATGGAAAGGCCTATTTGTATACCTAAAAGGATATGGATTAGAATGTTTAGAGAAGCTTTAGTAATGCCAAAATCTGGAAACAATCTAAGTGTCCTTTATTAGTATAGTGGGTCAGCACCTTGTGGTATATTAATACAGTGGGGTAGTATACAGCAGTGCAAATCAATAAACCAATGCTGCTTGCAAAACATTGGTGAATCTCACAAAAATAAAGCTGAGCAAACGGAGCTAGAATGTATGATTTTGGCCAAAAATGGGCAAAATGGATCAGTGGTGTTAGAAGTTGGGATAGTGGTTACTTTTGGGAAGGAAAGTAGTGATGACTGGTGATAGAGTGTCTTCTAGGATGCTGGTAATACTCTATTTCTGTTGCTTAATGGGCTGTAATTACATTTTTGTGTCCATATTATGAAAATTCATAGAACTACATAGTTGTACACTTCTCTATATCCATCTTAGTTCAATACAAATTATTTTTAAAAATTTTGGTAGAGGTTGTTTTATCTCTTAATGTGTCTGTTTCTTTTAGTATAAGGATGCTGTTTGAAGTTATTTTTTAAAAATCATAAAACATTTTACTTATTTTCTTGCTAAATGGTTAAGATGCTCTTGCATTAAATCTGCAAAATCAGAAAATTGATTTGAAATGATGGGAATAATAGCACTTATTAGGCTTTGCATTCAGGCAGTTTCTCTCTCTATATATATATGTATGTGTGTGTGTGTGTGTGTGTGTGTATATATATATATATATATAGTTGTAAAAGTTAAGTATTTTCCCACTGCTTTCCCAGCTGTATGAGTGAACGCTTCAGCCTGCTGTCGGGGAGAATGCTGATGCATCTATCTTCTGCTAATGGATCAGGTTGCTTGTGTCATATGGTGAACTGAACGGTTATCTCTTTTACAGTCTCACAGAAATACTTCATCCTTATCTACACTTCGTTTTTTATTACAGTACCTTATCTCCTGAAGTTAGTGCACAGCTTTATAATTATGCTTATGACATATGTAAGCATGTGTAACAATAGGTTTCATATGTTTAAAATTTTTACATAAATGATTGTACAGTCGACCCTTGGTGTCCATGGGGGATTGAGTCGAGGAACCCCCTTGGATACTAAAATTTATGGGGGCTCAAGTCCCTTATATAAAATGATGTAGTATTTGCATAAAACTAGAAATATCCTCCTATATACTTTTTTTTTTTTAACCCCACATTTGTTTATTTATTTATTTATTTGGCTCTGTTGGGTCTTCGTTTCTGTGCGAGGGCTTTCTCTAGTTGTGGCAAGCGGGGGCCACTCTTCATCGCGGTACATGGGCCTCTCACTATCGTGGCCTCTCTTGTTGCGGAGTACAGGCTCCAGACACGCAGGCTCAGTAGTTGTGGCTCACGGGCCTAGTTGCCCTGCGGCATGTGGGATCTTCCCAGACCAGGGCTCGAACCCGTGTCCCCTGCATTGGCATGCAGATTCTCAACCACTGCGCCACCAGGGAAGCCCCTCCTATATACTTTAAATCATCTCTAGATTACTTATAATATCTAGTACAATGTAAATGCTATGTAAATAGTTGTAAATACAGGGTAAATGCTATATAAATAGTTGCTAGCATGCAGGAAATTGAAGCTTTGCTTTTAGAAAGTTTTGGGAATTTCTTTTTTAAAAATAGTTTTCCATGGACTTCCCTTGTGGCTCAGTTAGTAGTCTTTCAGAATAAGTATCAGAATCACATTTTTTTGTGTGTTTTTTGCCATTCTGACTTGTTGCACTTTTTTTTCTTACAACATTGTATGTTTTTGTCATTTTACTGGAAGCATCAGTTCCGCCCATGGCAGTTTCCAGTGTATCACTGAACACTAAGCTTCCCAGGATCACAGGCTGAAAGTCACTGATCTGGCCAGACTGAAGCACATAGAATGAAGGGACAGAAGCTGCGTCTTTCTAAGGGCTCCCTGGTGTGACATACCCATGAGGCAGCCGCACTTTCAAGGCGCAGGATCAGCCCAAGGCCCAGCCGTACCTATATCTGTTGATGAGATTCTGTTTGGGGGAATCTGATCCTGTCACACGGAATGTGTGACCACTGCCTGTCATGGTTTTATTAGCACCTCCAGGAGCTGAAAAGCACTCTTGGTAAGAACCAAGGTGACATGATCTGTCGCACATTCCAGCAAGCTTGACTCAGCAGAGCTCTTGCTATCATCCAACTGTCTTTTTTATTCATCTCTTGCTGCCTCCCTGAGATTCTAGACCACACTCATTTCCTACTCAAACCATCTCCTCTTCCTTAAAAGTAACACCATTCTCCTCTTCATTCAGGCTCAAATACCTGAGACATAGTTTTAATGTTTGTCATGTTCCCTTGCCTGTGTCCTAACCTGGGAGCCACTGGAACCCCAATTCCACTTCAACAGTATCTCTCGAGCCAACTATTTTCTTGCCCCATCACTCTGTGCTCATTCAAGTCCTACTTATTTCTTTCACTTGGTATATCAGTTAGGATGGTCCTCCACAAAGCTCTTGGACTTCCTCTCATGGATGCAAAAAGTTGCTTACACAGCTGTCAACAATTCATCTTCAGAGATTTAACTTTTTTGGCACATCTGTTTTTATTGGATGGGAATATCTTTTCTGGAAACCCTCCAGCAGACTTTCCCTTATATATCACTGCTCAAAACCCCACACCACAGGGCTTCCCTGGTTGCACAGTGGTTAAGAATCCGCCTGCCAATGCAGGGGACACGGGTTCGAGCCCTGGTCTGGGAAGATCCCACATTGCCGTGGAGCAACTAAGCCCGTGAGCCACAACTACTGAGCCCATGAGCCACAACTACTGAAGCCCGTGCTCCCAGAGCCCATGCTCCACAACAAGAGAAGCCCCTGCAATGAGAAGCCCATGCACCGCAATGAAGCCCCTGCTCACCACAGCTAGAGAAAGCCCGCCCGCAGCAATAAAGACCCAATGCAGCCAAAAATAAATAAATAAATAAATAAATTTATCAAAAACAAAAAGACACCGCATACCCAAGTGCTCCCTAAACAATACCTGGCACAGTTTAGAGCATACCCAAGTGCTCCCTAAACAATACCTGGCACAGTTTAGAGCAGCAATGATTGGTTTAGATCAGGAGTTGGCAAGCTAGGGCCCATGGGCTAAATACAGCCTGTTGCTGATTTTCTATGGGCCAGGAGCTAAGAGTGGTTTTTACATTTTTAAATGGTTAAAAAAAAAATCAAAGGAATAATATTTAATGACCCATGAAAATTATATGAAATTCAAATTTCAGTATCCATAGATAAAGTTTAATGAGCAGTTACGTTCATTCATTTATATATCGTTTACCATTTCTTGCCTGTTACGATGGTGGCGTTGTGACTGAAACCATCACAGCCTGCGAAGCCTAAAACATTTACTCTCTGGCCATTAACAGTAAAAGTTTACTCATCCTTGCTTAGAGCACGCTCTTTTCATCCCTTGGGTAAGGGTCCATTTTCCTTGAATATATTGCTGCTTGCATGATTCTGGAACAAAATCAGGGTTCTGTTAGCAGAACCCTGGAGGGATGATGGCTAGTGGGAGGCACATAACAGTGTTGGCCTTATTGGAAATATTATTACAGCTAACTTGTTTCTCTATTGCGGTCTGCCTCCGCTCTTCCCCATCCAAATCATTTTGTACAATGCAGGCAGAATGAGCTTTCTAGGATAGTCTTCTTGACATGTTATTTTTCTGCTTAGCCCATTATCACCTGTCAAATTAAAGGTCAAATTCAACCTGCCATTCAGTGCCCTCTATGCTCTAGATCCATCTTACTCCTGTGTATACCCTATACTTCAGACACATCAGGAGTCAGAATTCTCTTTATTTTTTCAAGTATTACCTCTGTTTTCATATCTTCGTATTTTTATGCTAGTTTTCTTTTACTCTGTCCAAATGCTAACCAACTTTCAAGTTTCATTTTAATTGCTCCTCCAGGAATTTTTCTCTGACTTCCCCATCTGCATAATCTTATCATTTTCTGAACCCCAAAATGCTTTGCTTGTCTCTATTAGGACACTGATAACATTATGCTTTTTTAAATAAAGGCTTTAAGCCTTTCCTGGAAAATGGGAAAGCCCTTGAGGTTGAGAACATTTTTTAAACCCTGTCCAGTAGCTTATACCTAGTAAAAGATATTGAATGAGTGAGAATATATTAGAATTTTGCACCCAATTATACAGAGATAGTTCTGAAAACCAGACAAAAGGTTTTCATTTTGAAAGAGTGGAAAATATAGAAATATGTTGATTCTTTTAATTGGGATTCGGAGGGAAGGAAGACTCATGTTTTATAAAGTATCTGTTTAATGACAGATTTTATGCTGAGTGCATTAAATGTTCTCTCTTTCAGTACTGACAAGTAACCATCAAAAATGAGCTTCATGGGTTCATATTTTAGTTAAAGAAACAGATTCAGAGATATTAAGTACTTTGCTTGGGGACAGACAGGAGGCAGAGTTTGGAATAGAGCCCAAGTCTGTTAGAATCCCTAGTTTAGACCAGGCTCTATCCAGCAACTTAGAACAGGAGCAACCTTCACATGATCCATTATGGGTGATAAGAAGGGTAATTCTTTCCTACTTCACCACCAACTAAGGAATCATAGGGGGAAAATACGTTGTCCATCACAATTAGAAAGCAGTAATCAAAACCCATGTAAAAAATGGAAAAACAAGTCCTGTTATATCATACTGGTTGTAAACATTACTCATATCTCTACCTTCAGGCTTGTAAAAATCAGTTCTTAAGTAAATTTAAATATTTTTGCCACTTATAGCTTTGTTTGTGCAAATATGTGTATATTTACAGGTATGAGATCTTGGTGAAATTGTGCCATGGGTTAATTCATGTGTTTGCCATCTTGGCCTGGTTGACAGCACTGTGAGCTAAAAGTATAAAATTCTTAGAAAAATATGCATTTACTTTATGACCTTGGGTTGGCCAGTGGTTTCTTAGCCATGACACCAAAAGTAGAAGTTGCGAAAAGAAAAAAGAAATAGATAAAATTGACTTCATTAAAATGAACATATTTTGTGCTCCAAATGATAGCAATCAAGTGAACAAAAACCTTTTGGAAGAAAACATTAGAAAAATCATCTATCTGATAAGGGACTTGCATTTAGAATATATAACTCTTACAACTCAATAACAAAAGACAAATAACCCAATTAAAAACTAGGTTAAGGAATGAATAGATATTTTTCCAAAGAAGAAATACATGTGGCCAAATAAGCATATGAGAAGATGCTCAACATCACAAGTCATTAGGGAAATGCAAATCAAAACCACAGAGCTACTCCTTCACACCCACTAGGTTGGCTATAATCAAGCAGACAGGTAATAACAAGCGTTAGGCAGGGTGTGGAGAAATTGGTACTCTCAAGCGTTGATGATGGGACTGTGAAAGGGTGCAGCCACTTTGGAAACCTATTTGGCAATTCCTTAAATATTAAATGTTGATTTATCTTGGCCTCAGCAACTCCACTCCTAGGTATGTACTCAAGAGAAATGAAAACATATGTACACACAAAAACCTTTACGTGAATGTCTGTAGCAGCAGTATTCATAATAGCCAAAAGTGGAAATTATCCCGAAGTCTATCAACTAATGAATGGATAAACAAAATGTGGTTTATCCATACAATAAACTATTGCTCAGCCATTAAAAAAAGAACTGATATAAGCTGCAAACTGGATAAACCTTGAAAATAATATGGTACGTGAAAGAAGCAAGTCACAAAAGACCGCATACTGTACGATTCCCTTTATATGAATTGCCCACATTAGGCAAATCAGTAGAAACAACGGATTAGTTGTTGCTCGGGGCTGGAATGATGGGAGTGTGGAGACTGAGGAATGACTACTAGTGATAGTTTTTTTTGGGTGGGAAGAAAAAGTTATAAAGTTAGATTGTGGGAATCGTTGCCCAACCCTTTGAATACACTAAAACCCACTGAATTGTGCAATTTAAAATGCTGAATTTCATGGTGTATAGATTATATCTCAATAGAGGCAATAAAAAAACACTATTTGGTGTAAAATTCATCAGGACAAACTATATTTAGATTTTTAATGAACTTCTGGATGTGTGTTTCTAGTTACTTATTGTTTATGATTGTACTCAAAGCAGCAATCGAGTTTTATTTTCTGTGCATATGTAACATTTCCAAAAATGAACATTAATAAAAACAATGTATCTAAATGATAAATAAAATTACCAACAGTGGGGAGCACTTGCCTGCATTGTGATTGACTACACACAATGTGCTGGGAGAAGATGAGAAAGCCATAGTTACTTCCCTCAGGAAGCACACAATTACAGATATGTTAACCACCAAGTGTGGTTTGAGAGGATCTATGTGATATTAGGTTATAGAAGCAAAGTGCACACAGAAGTTGGAGAAGGGAAACTTAATTCTTGGCAATGTATGTCACAGAGGGTGATGTGGGAGATGACTTGGGAGAAGTACATGGTAGTCATATTTTGTAAGAAGAACCCATCTAAAACTTCACTCAAGTTGGATTGTGAACCAACATGGTATGTGGTTCAAAACTTGCATAATTCAAGACTCATTTGTACAGACTGGCAGATACTGTTTACAAGCTAAAGTTGCATTGGCAAGTACAGTAATGTGAACACAGTTGATTACTTCTGCCATTTTAAATATGATTATTGATAATTATTAACAATTATTTTCTATTGGTAGATTCACATTATTTAATTCACATTATTTTATTTTATGTTTTTCATGTAAGATCATATTTTAGTAATTTTTCATATGGTACTCAAGATGTGTGCAATTGTAATTAACTAAATTGTGGCTGCATTGTAGGATTTTTCCAGGCAGAACAGGGTAGATATGAGACTTTTGTTACACCTGTAGATGCAACATAGCCACGTGTAATTCAAAGAACTATTAGGAAATATTGTAGTTTACAATCTTCAGGTGTCTAACTGCGGACCGCTAAAGTGGAACTTCTGGTAATGAGTCATTTTCTAGTCTATAAAAATGGTTTCTAGTCTATAAACATGGCTTCAGTTTTATAGACTGAAAAATGGTTTTCAGTCTATAAAAATGGTTTCTATCCAAAAGTCGATAGAAGTCGACACTGAAAGCTGCTTAGGTGTGTTGGTTGGGGCTGAGTCCTAATCATTCTGAATGATCTTAACTCCCTGAAGTCTAGATTAAGATTTAGCAGAAAAAAATATACTGTATCAAGAGGCCTGGTGCTTTCAGTTATAAGACAAGGGCATGACAGTAAGGTCAAATTCTGCTTCCAAATGATGTTATTTCCTTTGTGCAGTGTCCTTAATGCTTCACTGAAGAATACGTGTCTGAAAAAAAAAGGAAAGTCCCGTATTAGAATGCATGCCAACCAAATTAACTGCTTCCCTTTTGCTAACGTTTTATCAATTCCACAGCACATATATTTAGGCAGTAGTTCATTCTGAATTTAAATTATATTGAAGAACTGGTCATTCATGGAGCACATCCTGGAGTTTGATTCCATGCCTTAATGTTAAACTTGTTCTTTGCCAGGTCACACTAAATTAGTCAAGCCCTTGTTAGAAAGTAGCAAGAAATGAGATTAGCCCATGAGCAGAAGTGCTCATGGAGTATTTGGAGAAAATAGTTCAGATTTATTTCACATGACTGACAGAGGCAAAACATTGTTAACTTTTATCAGCCGCACAAAATTCAGAGCATCTCAGAGAGAGCAAAATCCTTGGGTATCCATAATATTACGTATATGTTTTTGATATCAATGTTGAAAACTGTTATCTTTCACTTTATTTAAATTTTATTGGATTATATAGTTGCTTTACAATGTTGTGTTAATTTCAGCTATACACCAAAGTGATTCAGTTATACATATACATATTCATTCTTCTTCAGATTCTTTTCTCATATAGGTTATCACAGAGTACTGAGTAGAGTATCCTGTACTCTACTGTAGGTCCTTGTTGGTTATCTATCCATCACTTTATTTGAATGACTGTGATTGCTGAAATATTTTGCAGTGCTAAAAATGTAATAAGCTTATGGAAAGAACATGAGAATTGTATTGATTGTTCTTTTTTAAGATTACTTCTTTTGGCTCTTAGCACATCAATCAGAGGGGAAGAAAATCTCATTTCTTCAGTTTTGATTGCGAGCTTGGAGAAGTTACAGAAGGGTGCATCTAAGTTATATCTTTTGTGACTATTTGTTCTTTATTTGTAGTCTGCCTCCATTTAAAAAATTGAATGCATCATGTTTTAAATATAAAATTTATTGGTAATATAAATCAGAAAGAGTTAGCCTACCTTAAGGGACAATTTGCGTAGTTCACTATGGTCTTTTTACTTTGTGTGTGTTTTTAGGGAGAAGGGGTCTAGAGATTACGATGAATGAAGGAAAGTTTCTGAACTAGGGATTGACCACTCACCACCTTTAATTTTTTTTGAGTGACTCTTGTAATGATTTCCTTCAGTATGTCCTCCAAACCTGTAGTGTCCAGAAGAACTTATTTTAATATAGTCACATAAAACAAAGAAGACAGTTACTTCAAAAGAGATATTTTCAAAGTGTGAGTGAAGGAAGAAGTTACACAAAAACACTATGATTTTTGATGAGCGTTTTCTTGGATATTTGGGCAAAGTGAGAGAACCTGAGATGATGTGAGCTAAGAGTATCAAGTTCTGTATAGTTTAAACCATAGTTATGCTGCGACTTTGAGCACCAGCTGCCAGAGACAAAGTCCATCGTGGACTGATCACTGTGAAAACACCTGCTCCAAAGTGAACTTTGGTCCCTAGGCTTGGGTTATTTGATTCTTCAGAGTAGCCTCCACCGTGATAACAGATGTCCAGGATTAGAAGTAAAACCTCAGCTGCAGTGGTGTCTCACATGTGTGCAGCCCAGAGCACATGAGATGTTAGAACTAGCTTGTTCCCATGGAAAAATAAGATGCCTCTTTCAGAGCAGCTGACATCGTGGACATTCTTCCACAGAAAGAACGGATTAACTGTGCCTCTATCTCGAGTTGTCTCATCTTTATAAAACAAGCACTCTTAAGGAATATAGGGAAGTCTGTCAAGTTTGTTTCTCCAGTACTCTTATTCTACTTACTGATCATTGGATATCTTCAAAAAAGAAAGCTTACCATGGAAATGGTTAAAGAACACTTAGGTGCAATATTTTCCCTATATATATTTTTTCCATTGGTAAATATGTGCATATTATACCTACAACTAGAGTTAATAATAAAAGCAAAACACTTCTCCTATTTGGAAATTACAGATTCTATTTAATAAAAAAATATACCTTAAAATCGCATGTTTGACATTTAAATTTGAGGTTAGTAAATATGTATGTTTTGTGATGCTTATGTTGTAAATAATATCAAGGAAAGGAAAGGAAGGATGTCTGTGAATTGCCTATGTGTATTCTTTATACTTTTTCCTCTAGATTTTTGTTTGGAGCAAGTGTCTTTTTCTTGTTGATTGGTAAGAATTCTTTTTATTTTTTAGACACTAATTTCTTGCCAGTTATATATCCTCCCCTTCTCTGTGGCTTGTCTCTGAACTTTAATGAGATCTTTTCTACAGAAAGTTTTTTATGTTAATTTAAATGTAGTTTTAAATTTTAATTAATACATCAATCTTGTGGTTTGACCTTTTTTGTATCTTGTTTAAGAAATCCTTCCCTTTTCAGATATCATAAAACTATTCTATATTTTCTTCTAAAAGTTAGATTATATTTTAAAACTTTTCCTATATGTCCCAAATTACTTTATAGCCTGTCATCTCACATTTAGACAGCTGAGAGAGAAGAGCAAAAGAATATAGAAGGCTGCGATGACAGCCTTAGTGTAAGGGGGAAAATTCAGAGGTAAGAGAAGGCATGGCAAGTACAAATGCCAAAAAAATGAAAAAAAAGTCAAATTATAGGGTGCATTAATTATTGGACGGTAGAAGGGGAGAGACTTAAAGAAGGAGGAATGGGTGAAGCTAGATGGATCTTGTCATACAAGGACTTAAATCCATTTAAGGTGTTTGGTTTTATTTTGAAATTAGTAGAGGGCAATTGCAGGCTTAGTGGAGAGTAACACCATCTAATGTACATTTAAAAAATCATTCTCTGTAATGTGGGGAATGGATTAAAAGGGGCAGGATGAGGCAGGACAGGATAGGTAGAAATTGTGTGATAATCCAAGGTCAAGTTGATGGCAACTGAGGCCAATGTAGGGATAATCCCTATATTACGCATCCCCAGAGATGGAGAAAAGTAAGTTCAAGATAAATTTAGAAGATAATCAGATACCCTGTAGTGCCAATCGATAGCTATGGCTGTTACCTCCAAAGAAGTTCATGATGATGAAAGGAAACTTAAAAAGCTCTGAATAGAACATTTCACCCAGGGCCCATCCTTACTTCGAGAAATGTCTCATAGTTCATTGAGCAGCCTGCATATTACGAGCCTGGGAACAATTTAGAGAAATATGTAACGTCAGCAGAGAAGAAAATATCTGCTGAAACCCAGCTCCATCTTTAAAGAGTGACTTTCTCACACACTTCTGGATAATGATTGCTTGTCCTTGTGCTCTTTTCCATTATCCAAAAACATCTTTCCTATCTCCCCAACATGTCATCATGGTACATTGATTTCTAACAGTTAGATATTCTCAGGATTAACAAATTGCTTAACCATACAGTTATTTCAGAGTCTGGAAGTTTAATCATTTATTCATCATGTCAACATATTTAATCAGATTGCTGGCTGACCCTGTCTGCACTAAAGGAGAAGAGAGTTTTCATTTACAGAAAGGGAAGGGAAGCCACTTTCGAGGTATTAGGGATAGAGACAAATTGAGACAAATTTATATGAATATATTCATTGTATGAGTCTGTAAGTAATCTTGTGATCCTAGTTCTCAATGGATAAAAGGAGATGAAATGCTGCATAGCTGTCTACAGAAAAGTTTTTGACCCCAAAAGAGGAAAAACAACTTCTTCTGCATTCTCTTTTATCCTTTTTATCCCACTCTCCTCTCCATTATTTTTATGTAATTCAGTCATTATTTGCCTGAATTTGGTATTTTGATAGTTTTAACAGCATTAAGGTTTAGACTATTGAATGGGTAAAATTGGAGTATGGAGGTTGAATCTGGGAGTTAAAATACCATTTATGCCATTGTTCTATAGAGAAATATACATTCTAAGGTCCAAACACCCATTCAAAAAGTAGAAATATGAAAAAATCTATAATTTGAGAAGTACTATAATATCTTTTTAATATAGTTGAAGTTCTGTCTGTCTTAGATGTGGAAATTGTGTGTCCATTCCCTATGTGGATAATTCTATTAATAAATTACAGGTATATGATAAATCTATTTTGTGTTCTTTCCTGTAGAGCAGGGGTTTTCAACCTGAAATCCATGAATCCACCAAAATTATATGCTTAACTTTGTGGCCAGATGTGAGAGTGTGGGAATTGTACACACAGAGAAGGAATATAAATGCCATGATCTTGCCTTCCGCACCATCAATATACTGAACTAGACTCAAGACTTCCTATTTCCTTAACATCTTCAGTTTCCTTCTTCTTTGGAAATACTTTGAAAGTATGGAAGGAGAGATTATTTTCATTTTCCTGGGATAACTGGGTAAGAAGACACTGGTAGGACTTCTATAAGAGTTGTGGCATTAATTTTTTCCTATTCACACTTCCGTTGTCATGGGCTGTTTGAAGTGACCTCCAGATTACCTGCCACAACAATGCAGTTTTCTCTCTTAGGTTAATCAGACACCTAGGTCTAAAATTGGACAGAATGTGTGTCTCTGTGTATACATAAGTGCATGTGTGTGTATATAAATGTACATATATATAATTTCTTCTCAAATGCCTCAACTGAGGTTGAAAATTGTTCTGGGGTCATAAACGGCAAGGTAGCAAGAGCCAGAGAGGGCAGACCAGATTTTTTTCCCCCCCTCTTTTTGCTACATATTAACAGTGGGAAGTTTTCCATTGTTTTTAAAAAAGAGAGAAACAGGAGAAATCACCTTTTGAACAGATTCCTAAGGCAGGTTATAATTGATAGTGAGGTCAAGATAATCTATTCCAGTTCTTATATCTACCCTTTTATGGAGGACACAGAGATTAATTAATTTCAGAACTGCTGTTTGAGAACTCAGAGGTTTTTCTGCTTCCTGATCTTTTGGATGTGACCTAATTTTTTTCTCTCAGAAGGCTTGTATGATTACACTTTAGCTCTGATTCTGAAATGTCTACATTCATGTAGACTTGGCTGACAGGGTCTTGGTGCTCAGGACCGGTGTCAGGCCTGAGCCTCTGAGGTGGGAGAGCTGAGCTCAGGACATTGGACAACCAGAGACCTCCTGGCCCCTCGTAATATCAATTGGTGAGAGCTCTCCCAGAGATCTCTGTCTCAACGCTAAGACCCAGCTCCACTGAATGACCAGCAAGCTCCAGTGCTGGACACCCCATGCCAAACAACTAGCAAGACAGGAACACAACCCCACGTATTAGCAGAGAGGCTGCCTAAAATCATAATAATTTCACAGACACCCCAAAACACACCACCGGACACAGCCCTGCCCACCAGAAAGACAAGATCCAGCCTCATCCACCAGAACACAGGCACCAGTCTCCTCCACCAGGAAGCCTACACAACCCACTGAACCTAACTTACCCACTGGGGGCAGACACCAAAAATAATGGGAACTATGAACGTGCAGCCTGTGAAAAGGAGACCCCAAACACAGTAAGTTAAGCAAAATGAGAAGACAGAGAAATATGCATCAGATGAAGGAGCAAAGTAAAACCCCACCAGACCAAACAAATGAAGAGGAAATAGGCAGTCTACCTGAAAAAGAATTCAGAGTAATGATAGTAAAGATGATCCAAACTCTTGGAAACAGAATGGAAAAAATACAAGAAACATGTAACAAGGACCTAGAAGAACTAAGGGCAAACAAACAGTGATTAACAACACAATAAATTAAATTAAAAGTTCTCTAGAAGGAATCAATAGCAGAATAACTGAGGTAGCAGAAGGGATAAGTGACCTGAAACATAAAATAGTGGAAATAACTACCGCAGAGCAGAATAAAGAAAAAAGAATGAAAAGAATTGAGGACAGTCTCAGAGACCTCTGGAACAACATTAAATGCACCAACATTCGAATTATAGGGGTCCCAGAAGAAGAAGAGAAAAAGAAAGGGACTGAGAAAATATTTGAAGAGATTTTAGTTGAAAACTTCCCTAACATGGGAAAGAAAATAGTCAATCAAGTCCAGGAAGCACAGAGAGTCTGATACAGGATAAATCCAAGGAGAATCACACCAAGACACATATTAATCAAATGATCAAAAATTAAATAAAAAGAAAAAATATTAAAAGCTGCAAGGGAAAAGCAACAGGTAACACGTAAGAGAATCCCCATAAGGTTAACAGCTGATCTTTCAGCAGAAACTCTGCAAGCCAAAAGGGAGTGACAGGACATATTTAAAGTGATGAAAGGGGAGAACCTACAACCAAGATTACTCTACCCAGCAAGGATCTCATTCAGATTTGATGGAGAAAGTAAAACCTTTACAGATAAGCAAAAGCTAAGAGAATACAGCACCACCAACCCAGCTTTACAACAAATGCTAAAGGAACTTCTCTAGGCAGGAAACACATGAGAAGGAAAAGACCTACAATAACAAACCCAAAACAATTAAGAAAATGGTAATAGGAACATACATATCGATAATTAACTTAAGTGTAAATGGATTAAATGCTCCAACCAAAAGACATAGACTGGCTGAATGGATACAAAAACAAGACCCATATATATGCTGTCTACAAGAGACCCACTTCAGACCTAGGGATACATACAGACTGAAAGTGAGAGGATGGAAAAACATATTCCATGTAAATAGAAATCAAAAGAAAGCTGGGGTAACAATTCTCATATCAGACAAAATAGACTTTAAGATAAAAACTATTACAAGAGACAAAGAAGGACACTACATAATGATCAAGGGATCAATCCAAGAAGAAGATATAACAATTGTAAATATTTATACACCCAACATAGGAGCACCTCAATACATAAGGCAAATGCTAACAGCCATAAAAGGGGAAATCGACAGTAACACAATCATAGTAGGGGACTTTAACACCCCACTTTCACCAATGGACAGATCATCCAAGATGAAAATAAACAAGGAAACACAAGCTTTAAATGATACATTAAACAAGATGGATTTAATTGATATTTATAGGACATTCCATCCCAAAACAACAGAATACACTTTCTTCTCAAGTGCTCATGGAACATTCTCCAGGATAGGTCATATCTTGGGTCACAAATCAAGCCTTGGTAAATTTAAGAAAACTGAAATTGTATCAAGCATCTTTTCCGACCACAATGCTATGAGACTAGATATCAATTACAGGAAAAAATCTGTAAAAAACACAAACACATGGAGGCTAAACATTACTAAAACACCAAGAGATCACTGAAGAAATTGAAGGAATCAAAGAGGAAATCAAAAAATACCTTGAAACAAATGACAGTGAAAACACGATGATCCAAAACCTATGGGACGCAGCAAAAACAGTTCTAAGAGGGAAGTTTATAGCAATACAATCCTACCTCAAGAAGCAAGAAAAAGCTAAAGTAAACAATCTAACCTAAATGAACTAGAGAAAGAAGAGCAAAAAAACCCGAAAGTTAGCAGAGGAAAGAAATCATAAAGATCAGATCGGAAATAAATGAAAAGGAAATGAACAAAACCATAGCAAAGATAATAAAACCAAAAGCTGGTTATCTGAGTAAACAAAATTGATTAACCTTTAGCCAGACTCATCAAGAAAAAAAGGGGAAAGACTCAAATCAACAGAATTAGGAATGAAAAAGAAGTAAAAACTGTCACTGCAGAAATACAAAGGATCATGAGATTACTACAAGCAACTATATGCCAATAAAATGGACAACCTGGAAGAAATGGACAAATTATTAGAAAAGCCCAACCTTCAGAGACTGAGCCAGGAGGAAATAGAAAATGCAAACAGACCAATCACAACCTCTGAAATTGAAACTGTGATTAAAATTCTTCCAATGAACAATAGCTCAGGACCAGATGGCCTCACAGGCGAATTCTATCAAACATTTAGAGGAGAGCTAACACCCATCTTTCTCAAACTCTTCCAAAATATTGCAGAGGGAGGAACACTGCCAAACTCATTCTACGAGGCCACCATCACCCTGATACTAAAACCAGACAAAGATGTCACAAAAAAAGAAAACAACAGGCCAATATCACTGATGAACATAGATGCAGAAATCCTCAACAACATACTAGCAAATAGGATCCAACAGCACATTAAAAGGATCATACACCATGATCACGTGGGGTTTATCCCAGGAATGCAAGGATTCTTCAGTATACACAAATCAATCAATGTGATAAACGATATTAACAAACTGAAGAATAAAAACCATATGATCATCTCAATAGATGCAGAAAAAGCTTTCAACAAAATTCAACAGCCATTTATGATAAAAAAAAAAAAAAAAACCTACAGAAAGTAGGCATAGAGGGAACTTACCTTAACATAATAAAGGCCATATATGACAAACCCAAAGACAGAATCATTCTCAATCGTGAAAAACTGGAACCATTTCCAGTAAGATCAGGACGAAGACAAGGTTACCCACTCCCACCACTCTTATTCAACATAGTTACGGAAGTTTTAGCCACAGCAGTCAGAGAAGAAAAAGAAATGAATCCAAATCAGAAAAGAAGAAGTAAAACTGTCACTGTTTGCAGATGATATGATACTATGCATAGAGAATCCTGGAGATGCCATCAGAAATCTACTAGAGCTAATCAGTGAATTTGGTAAAGTAGCAGGATACAAAATTAATGCACAGAAATCTCTTGCATCCCTATACACTAATGATGAAAAATCTGAAAGAGAAATTAAGGAAACACTCCCATTTACCATTGCAACAAAAAGAATAAAATACCTAGGAATAAACCTACCTGAGGAGATGAAAGACCTGTATGCAGCAAACTATAAGACACTGATGAAAGAAATTAAAGATGATACAAACAGATGGAGAGATATACCATGTTCTTGAAAGAATCAACACTGTGAAAATGACTATACTACCCAAAGCAATCTAAAGATTCAGTGCAATCCCTATCAAACTACCAATGGCATTTTCCACAGAACTAGAACAAAAATTTTCAGTTTGTATGGAAACACAAAAGACCCTGAATAGTCAAAGCAATCTTGAGAAGGAAAAAAGCTGTAGGAATCAGGTTCCCTGACTTCAGACTATACTACAAGCTACAGTAATCAAGGCAGTATGGTACTGGCACAAAAACAAATATAGATCAATGGAACAGGAAAGAAAGCCTGGAGATAAACCCATGCACATATGGTCACCTTATCTTTGATAAAGGAGGCAAAAATATACAAGAGAGAAAAGACATTCTCTTCAATAAGTGGTGCTGGGAAAACTGGACAGCTACATGTAAAAGAATGAAATTAGAACACTCCCTAATACCATACACAAAAATAAACTCAAAATGGATTAAAGACCTGAGTGTAAGGCCAGACACTATCAAACTCCTAGAGGAAAACATAGGCAGAACACTCCATGACATAAATCACAGCAAGATCCTTTTTGACCCACCTCCTAGAGAAAGGGAAATAAAACCAAAAATAAACAAATGGGACCTAATGAAACTTCATAGCTTTTGCACTGCAAAGGAAACCATAAACAAGACGAAAAGACAACCCTCAGAATACAGAAAATAATTGCAAATGAAGGAACTGACAAAGGATTAATCTCCAAAATTACAAGCAGCTCAATATCAAAAAACAGCCCAATCCAAAAATGGGCAGAAGACCTAAATAGACATTTCTCCAGAGAAGATATACAGATTGAAAACAAGCACATGAAGTGGTGCTCAACATCACTAATCATTGGAGAAATGCAAATCAAAACCACAATGAGGCATCACCTCCCACCAGTCAGAATGGCCATCATCAAAAAATCTACAAACAATAAATGCTGGAGAGGGTGTGGAGAAAAGGGTACCCTCTTGCACTGTTGGTGGGAATGTAAAGTGATACAACCACTATGGAGAACAGTATGGAGTTTCCTTAAAAAACTAAAAATAGAACTACCATATGACCCAGCAATCCCACTACTGGGCATATACCCTGAGAAAACCATAATTCAAAGAGTCATGTACCACAGTGTTCATTGCAGCTCTATTTACAGTAGCCAGGACATGGAAGCAATCTACGTGTCCATCAGCAGATGAATGGTTAAAGAAGATATGGCCCATATATACAATGTAATATTACTCAGCCATAAAAAGAAATGAGTTATTTGTAGTGAGGTAGATGGACCTAGAGTCTGTCATACAGAGTGAAGTAAGTCAGAAAGAGAAAAACAAATACTGTATGCTAACACTTATATATTGAATCTTAAAATAAAAATGGTTCTGAAGAATCTAGGGGCAGGACAGGAATAAAGACCCAGACGTAGAGAATGGACTTGAGGACACGTGGAGGGGGAAGGGTAAGCTGGATTGAAGTGAGAGAGTCTCACTGAAATATATACACTGCCAAATGTAAAATAGATAGCTAGTGAGAAGCAGCCACATAGCACAGGGAGATCAGCTCGGTGCTTTGTGACCACCTAGAGGGGTGGGATAGGGAGGCTGGGAGGGAGACACAAGAGGGAGGGGATATGGGGATATATATATATACGTATAGTTGATTCACCATGTTGTACAGCAGCAACTAACGCAACATTGTAAACCAATTATACTCTAATAAAGATGTTGAAAAAAAAGAAAAGAAGCCCTTGATGGGAGCTGTAGTGAAAAAAAAAAAGAAAATTGTTTTTGTACTTGGACATAACCTAGATAATTATTTTCATATCCCATGTCAGTTTGAGTCAGTAAAAGAAAGTAGGAGTCTAGAGTGATGAGTTAGTTTTAAAGTGCTCTTGTCAGTTTGATTAAAAAATTTGTTGCCAGCTTGGTATGTGCAAAACCGAGGCTGAGATTTGTGTCTGGCGCTTTCTTCTTACCTGCTGAAGCGTAGAATCAAATTGAATGCATTATTTAAAGTTGGCATCTGAATGAGGCATAATATATGTTTCATAAGTGGGTTTTATAGTTACCTTTTACAAAAAGAAACTATTACTGAGTAGCCTGTAAGACTTACCTTCTTATTATCCGCTCATACACATGTAAGCTTCAAGATAGTGGATTCCCAGCACAATTTTGTAAGATTTTTCTCCGCTCATTATCCCAGGCTCTTTATTTCATCTTCGGTAGGTCTGGCTCAGTGTTACAGGCTGTAAGAAATCTGTGCTGTGACTTGTTAAATCTTCTCATAAAAAAAATACAGGCTATGTGTCCCTCTTTAAAGCCATGTGCAAGTAACAAAAGGAATAGAAATTCTGAACAAGAAATTTGGATCAAGGGAACAGACCTAGTGGGAACATTAATAAAAGTTTTCATTTAATTGAGCTCTTATGCTTATTTTATGTAGTGCTTATTATAACCCAGTGAGTATGATTATCATCACCTGTGTGTTATACATGATGAGACTGTGGCTGAGAGAGTTGGAATAACTTGCTCTAATTTACATTGCTAGCAGTTGGCAAAGCTGGGATTCTAACCCTCATAGGGTTATACTAAGGATTTAAAGGGCTGACACAGGTAAAGTACTCAGCCCAGAGCCGGAGACAAAGGCAGCATCCCACCTTCTGGGAGTGGGAAGGGGGTGAAGGAGGAGGTGGAGAAGAAGCAGTGACTGCAGAAGCAACAGTAGCTGCAGCCCTTTCTGCTCAGCATTCTACATACCTTTCCTCTAGATTTTCATCCAGATGACTGCAGACTCATTTGTATATTACCTCTCAGTGTCTTTATTTGAATCTCAATTGTGAGGTTGACTTAAAGCCTCCAATTTGTTCTGAATATTTTCTTCCTCATTATCTTGAAACCACCTTTACACATTTGAAACTGTAACCTCACATTTAGGATCCTGTCCAGTTCAGTGATCAAACACCACTAAGCCTTCCTTAGGGACTTGCCAGGTTAACCTGCTGTTCTGAAAGATGGTTTCTCTCCTGCACTTGGTGGCCTCAACTAAGGATATTCCCTATGAGGAAATAGCACAGGATTTCATGATGCCCAAAGGCCCTGGTCTACACCCAGGAAGTCATTCATTTCCTTTAGCATCTCTTATCTCTTTGAGGATGCCACACCATCCTCACACCGCCAGACTGCTGCGTGCTGCTCTGGCTTTCTCCCTAGAGGCAGGTCTGAGGAGCTGAGCCTGCTTTGTCCTCCTTTCTTCTCATCTTAGGGCTTTGTATTTACAAGTCTTGGTTACACAGTGTAATTCACTTACCTTGACTTTTATGTTAGTAAGCCTTTCAGACTTCCTCTCTGACCTTCATACAGCATCTCAGAGAAAACCACATTGATCCTTTCTCCACATGACTCTATATCACCAACAAAAATGTCCTCCTGTAGGTTAAACAAGAGGTGTCCTTATTATCTCAGGGATGCAGTGTGTATCTTTTTATTTTTTCTTTTAGTTTTATTGATCTTTGCTATTGTTTTATTTGTTTCTATTTCATTTATTTCTGCTCTGACCTTTATGATATCTTTCCTTCTACTAACTTTGGGTTTTGTTTATTCTTCTTTCTCTAGTTCCTTTAGGTGTAAGGTTAGAGTGTTTATTTGAGATTTTTCTTGTTTCTTGAGGTAGGTTTGTATTGCTATAAACTTCCCTCTTAGAACTGCTTTTGCTGCATCCCATAGGTTTTGGATCGTCGCGTTTTCATTGTCATTTGTCTCTAGGTATTTTTTGATTTCCTCTTTGATTTCTTCAGTGATCTCTTGGTTATTTAGTAACGTATTGTTTAGCCTCCATGTGTTTGTGTTTTTTATGGGGTTTTTTTCCCCTGTAATTGATTTCTATTCTCACAGTGCTGTGGTCAGAAAAGATGCTTGATATGATTTCAATTCTGAGGCTTGATTTGTGACCCAAGATGTGATCTATCCTGGAGAATGTTCTGTGTGCACTTGAGAAGAAAGTGTAATCTGCTGGTTTTGGATGGAATGTCCTATAAATATC
This sequence comes from Aethalodelphis obliquidens, assembly GCF_003676395.1. NCBI lineage: Eukaryota > Metazoa > Chordata > Mammalia > Artiodactyla > Delphinidae > Aethalodelphis > Aethalodelphis obliquidens. The sequence continues at coordinate 5,925,901 of NW_020837955.1, read as the reverse complement.
AATTAAATCTGTCTGGTCTATTGTGTCATTTAAAGCTTGTGTTTCCTTATTAATTTTCTGTCTGGATGATCTGTCCATTGGTGTAAGTGAGGTGTTAAAGTCCCCCGCTATTACTGTGTTACTGTCGATTTCCTCTTTTAGAGCTGTTAGCAGTTGCCTTATGTATCATTATATCTTCTTCTTGGATTGATCCCTTGATCATTATGTAGTGTCCTTCCTTGTCTCTTGTAACATTCTTTATTTTAAAGTCTGTTTTATCTGATATGAGTATTGCTATTCCAGCTTTTTTAAATTTCCATTTGCATGGAATATCTTTCTCCATCCCCTCACTTCCAGTCTGAATGTGTCCCTTGGTCTGAAGTGGGTCTCTTGTAGACAGTATATATATGGATCTTGTTTTTGTATCCATTCAGTGAGCCTGTGTCTTTTGGTTGGAGCATTTAATCCATTCACGTTTAAGGTAATTATCAATATGTATGTTCCTATTACCATTTTCTTAATTGTCATGGGTTTATTATAGGTCTTTTTCTTCTCTTGTGTTTCCCACTTAGAGAAGTTCCTTTAGCATTTCTTGTAGAGCTGGTTTGGTGGTGCTGAATTCTCTTAGATTTTGCTTGTCTGTAAAGCTTTTGATTACTCTGTTGAATCTGAATGAGATCTTTGCCTGGTAGAGAAATCTTGTTTGTAGATTCTTCCCTTTCATCACTTTAAATATATCATGCCACTCCCTTCTGGCTTGTAGAGTTTCTGCTGAGAAATCAGCTGTTAACCTTATGGGAGTTCCCTTGTATGTTATTTGTCGTTTTTCCCTTGTTGCTTTCAGTAATTTTTCTTTGTCTTTAATTTTGTCAGTTTGATTATTGTGTGTCTCAGTGTGTTTCTCTTTGGGTTTATCCTTCCTGGGACTCTCTGCACTTCCTGGACTTGGGTGGCTATTTCCTTTCCCATGTTAGGGAAGTTTTCTACTATAATCTCTTCAAATATATTCTCTGGTCCTTTCTGTCTCTCTTCTCCTTCTGGGACCCCTATAATGCTAATGTTGTTGCGTTTAATGTTGTCCCAGAGGTCTCTTAGGCTGTGTTCATTTCTTTTCTCTTTATTCTGTTCCGCAGCAGTGAATTCCACCATTCTGTCTTCCAGGTCATTATCCGTTCTTTTGCCTCAGTTATTCTGCTATTGATTCCTTCTAGTGTAGTTTTCATTTCAGTTCATTTATTGTATTGTTCATCTCTGTTGGTTTGTTCTTTAATTCTTCTTCTAGGTCTTTGTTAAACATTTCTTGCATCTTCTCAATCTTTGCCTCCATTCTTTTCCAAGGTCCTGGATCATCTTCACTATCATTATTCTGAAGTCTTTTTCTGGAAGGTTGCCTATCTCCACTTCATTTAGTTGTTTTTCTGGGGGTTTATCTTGTTCCTTCATCTGCTACATAGCCCTCTGCCTTTTCATCTTGTCTATCTTTCTGTGAATGTGGTTTTTGTTCCACAGGCTGCAGGATTGTAGTTCCTGCTTCTTCTGTCTGCCCTTTCGTGGATGTGGCTATCTATGCAGTGTATATCTTTGAAGACCTCCAAAGCAGGTAATATTATTGCTAGTTTGCTGCCTCCCTAGGAACACCTTTGGGTGTTTTCTCACAGAAAATAGTGATTTTTCTTTGGCCTCACCTCAGCTGTAGTGCTAGTCAGTTCCCAAGCTCTGCTGTCAACTCAGGTGTGAAAGCGTAGACTTTTCCAATGGAAAAGAGTGAGCTGTCCCTGAGGAGCCCTAATCCCAAGGTCCATAGTGCTTTTATTCTTTCCATTATCATTTTCTCCCAAGAAGTATGTGCTCCTTCACAGTCCCCAGGAGGAGAGACAGTGCTATTGTTTCCTCATATATTGAAACATGCCTGCTGAACTTTTGCAATCTAGAGAGAAGAAAATGCTCTCTTACTGGATATATGGAACACTGATAGGTGCTCCCTGAACTTGAAAAAAGGCACTACTTCTATCACCTTGACAAAGAAAGACAGTAAACTGATTACCACACTGTGAGCTAAAGGGCAACTCTGACAGTGCCAGCTCCCACAGGTGCTCTCACTATCACTTTTATGAGCACTTAATATACAGCAGGTAACTTGCATACATCAGCTAGTTGGGTCTTCACAGTAACCCTGAAAGGTAGTTGCTGTTATCTCCACTTAATATTCATAGAAACTAGATTCAGAGAGGTCAAATCACTTGCTTTTGATCACATAAATAGTAAGAGGCAGGTTCTGATTCAAAGCCATTTCTATTGGCTCCAAAGCTTATGTACTTTTTACTCTGTCTAGTACTGACTGCAAGCTATTTGAACAACTTTGAGACCACTGACATCCTTCTGAACAAAATGTTATGGTTGATGAATTGTACGTGGTAGGTGCTTGACAAGATGCCTGTTTTAGTAGTGAATGAGTCCTCGACAGGGTCATATCACATATTATTATGTAGTTACATTGACTTTATCTTGAAACTGTGAAATACATGTTCTGTCTTTAGATTATTTTTATTGAGTTTATATGAATGTCTGTGTTTCCTTTATTGATTTATAGGAGTTAAAAATTATATTCTTCAGGCTAATTTCCTATAAGCTGTATGTAAAGTATGTTTTCCTTTTTTGTGGCTTATCACTTCACAGTAATTTGATGAGAAGATTAATATTTTAATATGCCCTATCAATGTTTCATTTATATTTTACATATAGTTTTATTTAGTAAGTGTTTATATCTTTAGATATTTTCTTATATTGTCTTCTAGAGGTGTTATAATTGATTTGGGAGTCTGGTGTGGGGTAAGTGTCCAATTTCATTTTTCCCATATATTATACCCAGTTGTACCAACGCTCTTTACTGTAAAGTATTCCTTCCACCCTCTCAATAATTTGTAGTGCCATCACTGTCATAGTCAAATATATATTCATGCATCTATTATATGTTACATATAAACATATGTGTTTAATTGATTCTATTCTGGTTCACTTGGGCTATTTGTCTATATCTTGCCAATATCATATTCTCTCAGTAGCTATAGCGCTGTAATAAGTTCTGATATCTGTTAAGTTCCAGGCCTTATTACTCTTCAGGAGTTTTCCAGTTGGTCCTGGTATTTTTTTTTTTAAATACATTTATTTATTTATTTTCGGCTGCATTGGGTCTTTGTTGCTGTGTGCCGGCTTTCTTTAGTTGCGGTGAGCGGGGGCTATTCTTCGTTGCGGTGTGCAGGCTTCTCATTGTGGTGGCTTCTCTTGTTGTGGAGCACGGGCTCTAGGCGTGTGGGCTTCAGTAGTTGTGGCACATGGGCTTATTTGCTCCGCAGCATGTGGGATCAGGTCTCGAACCTGTGTCCCCTGCATTGGCAAGCGGATTCTTAACCACTACACCACGAGAGAAGTCCCAGTCCTTCTATTTTGATCTTCCATAGCATTTCAAAATCAGTTTGAGACCCAAAATTTTTTAAAAGTGACATTTTGTTTGTAATTATTATAAAACTATAGAATGATTTGGATGAAGTTGATATCTTTATAATATTGAGGCTTCTGGTTCCTGAATATGTTATATCTTTTCATTTGTTTAGTTCTTCTTGGATGTCTGTCAATAATGTTTTATTATTTTCTTCCATAGAGGTTTTTAAAATCATTTGTTTAATTTATTCCTTGAGACTTGATATTTGGGGAAACTAAATGCTGTGTATTACAGCACAATTTCTAAGTGTGCTGTAATATATAGATAATTGGTTTTTGTTCTCTTGGTGTCCTGCTACTTTGCTTTGGTATTCAGTTACTTTTTATTAAGTTCTGATAATTTATCAGAGTATTCTTTTGGATTTTCTATATACACAATCATATCAGCTGTGAATAATGGCAATTTTTCTCCTTCCCCTCCCTTCCTATTTCTTTCTGTTCTCTTAGTCTGCTGACCAGGACTTACACCATAATGTCAAATAGAGGTGGTGGTAGTGGGCATCTTTGCCTTTTTCCTACTCACAAGGGAAAACTTTCAATGTTTCTTTCTAAGAACATTAGTTTTTCTCTGGCTTTTTGGTAGATACTCTCTCAGGCAGCGGAAGTTCTTTTCTATTCCATGTTTGTCAAGAATATGCGTTTTTAATCACAAAAGAATGTTGAATTTATTTGGGCTCTTGATCTGCATTTTTTAAAAATTATTTTTTCTCCTTTAATTGGTTAATATGATGAATGGCATTCATGGATTCTCTGCCTCATTTAAGCATTTTGAAGCTATAAAAAAATGTCTAACTAGTACTTCTGCTGTACATGACATTGACACTGTAGCATTTTGGGGCCCCAATTTCATGTGGGAGCTCCATTTAGCCATCCAAATGGAGGTTTACAGACCCTAGGGTTCAACATATGTCCCTAGGCTGAAATACCCTGAGTGTTTGCTTACCTCCCTACTTTAGTCTTTTTTTTTTTTTTGCCTTGAAATATTCCTTAGTGTCTTGCCAGCTCATCATGCATTTATAAAGATGTTTTTAAAATATTTTATCTAGTGTGTTCAGGTGTTTCCAACACCCTGGCTCATCAGGGTATCTATCACACATACTGTTGGAAACAGAAGTCTAATATATTATTTATTTTGAAAAATTTTATTTTGAAGTAAATATGGCATACTGTCAACTTGTATTAAATCTGAGTGAAGTGTACATTGGTGTTTGTTATATTTTTCCTGTAATTTTTATATTTTTTAACAATAAAAGCTCAGTTGTTTTGTGTTTCTTTAAAGGTATTCTGCTTACCAGGGAAAGCATTTAGCCCATATTAAAATCTTTGACTTTTCTTCCCTTTAGGTTACTCACATTTCTCTTCCATATCAAAGTCATTTTCCCTGGGCCACTTCTGAAGGGGATGTTTCACCCCTTTGATTACATGTTTGTTGGGAAACCCCAGAGCGATAAGCAGAAGCCTAGGGGCATTTCTGCTGCTTTTCTCTATAGAGTGGTGACTGTTAAATCTTCTTACTAACTTTATATCATTTTTAAAATTTCTTTGTGAAAGTCATCTGCTCCTTCACCCGTTTTTTGGGACGGGGGAGTGGGATAGGAGGGCTGTTCTCTAAAACTTTAAATCAGAGATGAATCTCGCTCTAAGCAACCAAAAGCAGCAGATGCTGGGCTAAAGGTATAAGTAGGGGGTTAAAAAGCTATAAGTTACTGAATTTATACTCTGCCCCAAGCTAGTTCTCAATTACGAATGCAGCATCCCACCCTTTACTCCCTCATTTCTGCTTTCAAATACAGGTTGAAGGCATTACTTTGTACAGGATAGAACTACATTTTGCATCAGCAGGACATGCCCAGAAAGGATGCCATCTTTTAAATGACTGACTATGAGGGAAAAGACCCACGTGATGGGATTTTAGGGGCTGAACTTTGTGAAGCTAGGCACTCTTAAAAGGAACTTTGCAGCTTCAGATATGTTTTAGGGTTAGAATTACAACCAGACCAGAACAAACATAAAATCTGATTCAATTTAAAATTTAAAATATATTTCCACAGTTACTTTTGAAATATATATTTATCATCTATATCCATAACTCTATATGTGTTAAAATAATGAATAGATAGATATTTTGTTTCTAACTACATATACTGAACTAAAAGCCTTTTTTTGGGGAAACTACTAGAACCATTGATATGGGATTCTTCAGAATACTGTATATCTATTATATTCAGGATTCTATGTGTATCTATTTTGGTTCCACTCTTTTGGGAGGACCTTTGACAATTATAGCAAATTCATGAAAATTCAGATACAGTATCCAGTATCCAGTATAATTTGAACATCCTCCTGCATTTTAAGGTCTCGAGATCAAAAGGTTAATTTTCTTTTTCAACCATATATTCAATATTTTTAAACATATGTAAATGAAAATAATAAAAAGACTAAAGGACAGTGAAGTTAGGCAGATGTGGCATCACATGTTTGACAGCGGGAGATATTTTCCAATTTATGTTCTTCCAATAAAAGGTTTCAATGTAACTTTTTAATGTCCTAGGGAGTATAATAACTATTTCTGATTTTTAATGCATTTTCATCTTTTGGTCTTTTATTGTTCCATAAAATTCATTCACTCCCTTGCTGTTATAGTTTTTTCAAAGCAAATCCCAGATAAAGTACAGCTCTGCATTTCTGTGACAATTAGAAAGCAGAGCTCACCAAAGTATGCACCGTAAGTTTTCAGTAAAATACAGGCCAGGATCATGTAAGTGCCAATCTTTATTTCTTCCTTTCTGTGTCTAGATTCCTCTTGAGTAGCTCAAGGAAAATTTGTTTAAAAATATTGAATATATAGTTGAAAAAGAAAGTTAACCTCTTGATCTCTTGAGTCCTTAAAATGCAGGAGGACTCTCAAATTATACTGGATACTGGAAAAATACAACTGTATCTGAATTTTTATGAATTGTCCATAATTGTCAATGGTCCTCCCCAAAAAGTGGAACCAAAATAGATATAATAGAATCCTAAATATAGTAGACATATAGTGAATACTCTCCACCTTCTTCATTGAAGGCTGAGATTATGGTTAACATGTTTTAGCAATAAAGTATTTTTTAATGAGGTATGCATATTTTTTTAGAAACAATGCTATTACAAACTTAGTAGGCTGCAGTATAGTGTAAACATAACTTTTATATGCACCGGGAAACAAACAAACAAACAAATGTGTGTGTCTCGCTTTATTGTGATATTTGCTTTTTGCAGTGGTCTGGAACCGAACCCACAATGTCTCCAAGGTATGCTTATAAGTAGAATACTCTCTACCTTAATAGTTGACCTTTAAAAATCCTTAATTAGCAAAAGAAAATACTCAAAAATATATTTAAACAACAAAAAGAAAATAAAAATAATCTTCACCACCACTAGGGAATTGGTTTAAACATAGAGAATTGCCATCTCAGCCACACATATTTATTTAATATAAGCTATTGTTTATTATTAAAACCCTTCAGTCTTAACTATAGAGTATGGAACTCAAACCCATAAGTTTGTTCTTGTGTTTCCTTCCTCTTATTTATCCTTTATCAATAATAAATGCTATTTTGCTAGTAGAGCTATTAGAACTGTTAGCTTGTTGGAGATATAGGGTCAGCAGTCAAAGCTAACGATCATATTTAGTAACAAAAGAATGTACCTCCAACTGTTTAAGTCTAGAGCAAATAGTTACATAAAAGAAATTTAACATTGCCTCTGTATCTCTTCTGGAAGGAAAACAGCCTCCATGAGATAATCTAAAGTGATCAGTGGAAAGGAAAGAGGGTAAACTAGTAACTAGTAGTGAGGGCCATCAATCCATTTCCTCTTTTTTCATAAGAACTCCAAGAGAGTATTATTCTTTCTAAATCTGTGGTCAATTATTTCAAGACTAGTTTAACCTAAAGGATTAAAAACCTATTAATATCCAACTAACTGGCAAGAAACTTCAGACTTACATTATTAATACTGCACTCCCTTTAAACACAGGTTACGTGAACAAGTTCTTTGCAGGTTCTATTAATTACTGTGCCATTTCTGATTTGATGAAATTCAAATCTGTCTTGCTTTTGAGTCACTTCTTAAGCTTTACACAGTTCTCTGCACAATTTGATGGAATCATTTTTGTTTCCCTCTAGGATTGAGGTAATGTTTTAAAAATTATTACTTTTTGTGTGATGGTATATCTTCTGTGACACACTAGTAACTCCTTTTTCTTCTTCCTTTGTCCTTCCTTTCCTCCTTTTTTTTGAGAAATGTTGACATAAATTCACTCAATTAAAATAACATTCCAATCTTAACTGACTTATTTAGCAGAAACAACAAAATCATGTGCCATTATGTAGGCTGACTAACTTGAGATTGTTCCAATTAAGAATAAAATGTGTAACAAAACTAAACAAACAAACAAAAAACAAATGTATTCCTGAGTTTTTGTATTACTAATCATTGAGTGGTAGGTTTTTTTTCCACTGGCTGTGCCATTGCCCTACACCCACCCGACGTTCTATATAATATTCTTGTAATGGAAAGTGCAAGTTCTAGAAACGAAATGAAAATGGACAGAGAACCAGGGAAGGCATAGAAGATGCATTCTATAATATATCAAGACACAAATATCAACACCTTGTTTTTCCCACTTAAATATTAAAAACAATATGTAAGATCACTAGCAACAGCTTTTTTTCTTACATTTTTTCCCAGTTCTCTTGACATACATGATTATACTGGGAAGCAATTTTCAATGTACTAAGGTTTTTTGGTTCCCCCCCACCACCACAATCCAGCTAAAGAAATATTAGGCAAAAGTGTGAGAATAAACATAAAACACTTTTAAGTGGGTGGAAGTCAGTATAATGTGAGATTTTGGTTCTAAGGAATAACGGTTACTTGTTCATGTATCTTATTTCATTTACCACCCTCAACTCTGCATCTCTGTATTTCCCTCATCAAATCCCTCTTTATACTCCTAACGTTTTGTGTAAACCTGCAGATTCTCCTTTCCCAGTGCCATCCCTGTTTCATTCTCTTTTTAGGGCCAAGCCTCAGTGTGTACTGAGTGAAGGACTGTCACACTTTTAGGAGATAGGGTCTTGGCTTTGCTACTAATTAACTGGTAACTTTGAAGAAGACGCTCAACCTTGCTAGAATCTAGTTTCCTAAATTATAATTGATCATGGTTTCTTAATTGACCTATGGTCCAGTTCTCTAAGGTTCTGTGATTCATTTTTCTTTTGACTTGGTGTTCTTTTTAGTCCATACTTCATTATCCTCAAATTTCATTCTTCCTTAAAAATCCAGGTGTTCAGTTGTACAGGCAAAATAGAGGTATTTTAGGCAAGTCATGAAGGAAACAACTTCGATAAGGAATCTTGTGATAAAGAAGTTTTAGCGTGTTGTCTGAACCTGCTTGCCCTTTCCTTGCCCGTCTCAGAAGTTATGCCTTTCACACATACACATTTTTTCAGCAAACATGATGGAGCACCCTCCAAAGACCAGGCATTGTCAGGCTCTTGGGATCCAGATATGAACCAGACAGAGTCAGGAGTATCAGTCTGGGGGAGGCACAGACAAGCTATCTGGCATTTTCTTTAACTGAACAATGCACAAACTCTTATGGGCACACATAGGAGACTCAGAGAGATCAGGATGCCCACAGCCTGGAGAAAACACTCTTCAGTCTTCCCTCTTCCTCTCCTTACATTTTCTCGGTCCATCCATATCCTTCTCAGTCCCTCATTGTAGCCTAGTGCTCCCAAATGGGCTCTGGAGTCAGTCTCCCTGCAATGGATTATCAGCTCCTTTTGCTAGTTACTTTGTAGCCCTGGGAAGTCATGTAACCTCATTGTCAGTTTTCTCATCTGTAAAATGGGCATAATAATAATAGTGCCTGTGTCATAGGATTATGAGAACCAGGTGAGATAATATAAGGTTTAGGATAGTTTTTGGCATATAATAAGTACCAACAAAATAACTTTTATATGATTGCCTCCATGTTTGTCCCTCTAAGTTTTGTAAGAGGACATTGGCTCAGTCTGTAAACTTTTAGATGTTTCTCTTCTAAATGCTAACCCTTCTCCTCACAAACCACTTTTTGGCTATAAACTCCATGACAGCTGGGATCCTCAGATTTCAAAATTATATTTTTAAATCCTAACACAGTTTGTGCACAAATAACTATTAGAGGAAAAAAGGAAGAAAGGATTTAATTTGAGTTATCAAAAACAGTAACAGTAATGTCAACTTCTTGTCAGTAAACAGATAGAAATCCTTGTATTTATAAAAACAGGCTATAGATAAAGAAACAATACCACTCATTAGCTAAAATCAAGGCAATATTACTTTTCTTTAGCATTTCCATCCTCCCGGAGCCCACCTGGACGAAAGATCCCCAACTACCAGGTTTTTCTGTAAGATGTTAGGGAAAAACCCGAATGAACTTTTACCCAATATTTCTGCAATTAAAATATGATTTGAAAAAAGTTCTACCATTAGAAATATGGTTTTGCTTGAATCCCCCTTACCTTTTTGTCAAACATAGTTTTAGGACCTGACCTTTTCTTCCTTATTTAGTATTTCACCTGACTTTCACAAGCAAGTTCTTTATAAAGTTTTGCCTGACTTACTTTCCTTTTCTTTTCATTAATACTTATACCCTTAAGAAATTCCATATAATGGCAATATGTGTTTTACACAGTGTGACAATATCACTTATAGACAAGTGAAGGGGAATACCCATCTCTTAGAAATATCAGGGCTCCCTTCAGAAATTACTTCTCACCCCACCCCCAATGAAGGCCTCGAAATCAATGTGTTTGAGTGTTTGCAAACCGTTCTACAAAGAACAGGATTAAGGAGGCAGAGAAATGTAATTTTTACTGACAAGGAACATCTAATGCTTGTTATAATTTCCACTTGTAGTTGCTTGAGACCTTTGAGGCACCATTGGTTCACTGCTCTGCTTTTTCTTTTTTTAAACATCTTTATTGGAGTATAATTGCTTTACAATGGTGTGTTAGTTTCTGCTTTATAACAAAGTGACAGTTATACATATATCCCCACATCTCTTCCCTCTTGCATCTCCCTCCCTCCCACCCTCCCCATCCCACTCCTCTAGGTGGTCACAAAGCCCTGCACTGCTCTGCTTTTTCTACGTTTCTTGCACTCTTAGAGATTTTCCCCAGAGTGTTAGTTCTTTTGAATGTGAGTGTGACTTTTGGTAGACAGATTTCCAACATTTATAATATTCATAAGCTGGTAAAAATATGGTTCTGGCCAGAATTCAAGTGAGTCTGAAATGAGGAAAGTCTAAGATGTTTCCTGAGTCACAAACAATGGTAAGAACAGTACTGAATATATTAAAAGGTTATTGAGACACTGCCTGACTTGCCTAATCATCTAAAAGTAGATCAGTAAACTTTTTCTTCAAAGTCCAGATAAATATTTTCAGCTCTGTGGGTCATACTGTCTCTGTTGTAACTTTCAGCTTGGCCATTGTAGCACCAAAGCAGGCACAGTCCATTCATAAATGAACGGGTATGACTGTGTCCCTTTACAGCTTTACAAGAACCTGACATGTAAAATTTTCTAGACAAAAGGACACAGCTCAAGTCATGATTATAAGTACATCAGGATCAGGTAGACTAAGAGGAGTACCCTGGGAACATATCATAATCACAGCTTTTTAAAAATAAATAAATTTATTTATTTATTTTTGGCTGTGTTGGGTCTTCGTTGCTGTGCACAGGCTTTCTCTAGTTGCGGCAAGTGGAGGCTACTCTTCATTGCAGTGCACGGTTTTCTCATTGCAGCGGCTTCCCTTGTGGAGCACGGGCTCTAGGCACGCGGGCTTCAGTCGTTGTGGCACGCGGGCTCAGTAGTTGTGGCTCGCAGGCTGTAGAGCACAGGCTCAGTAGTTGTGGTGCATGGGCTTAGTTGCTCCATGGCATGAGGGATCTTCCCGGACCAGGGCCCGAATCCGTGTCGCCTGCATTGGCAGGTGGATTCTTAACCACTGCGCCACCAGGGAAGTGCTCAGCTTTTGTTTTTCTTTTCCCAAAATATCTACTTAACCCAGGACATGAAGAATTTACAGAAGCTAATGGGGGACCTCAAGTAACCCAGATAAGCCCATGGCCTTCCATTCCCCCACGCTTCTGCCATTGATGTAAAACTAGTGGTGTAAAGAATGGTGTAAATTCTTAAACTGAATTCTGTTCCCCATTATCCATTAAGTCTTGCAAAGTTATTAACCTGGTTTTAGGGACAAACTTTCGAGTACTCACAAAATGCCGCAAAAATATGTGCTCCAGAAAGAAAAAGCCAAATTTGCTGACTGTGTTGCTGAAACAAGCCTCTGACTTCTAGACACTTTTAGCCTTCATCCGTCTGTTCAGTCCCTTTCTGACACATTTATTAACCCCAAATCTTACACACTTCCTATGCTTGATTCAAGAATGAAAATCTGTTCTGTCAGTGTTGGACAGTTCTTTCAGCTCTGTTATGGGTAGCAAGTGGGAGCTTGCATTTAATTTTAGAATACCAACTGCCCAGAGCAAAATGTGACATGATTAGTTTGTGTTCATTAAGTGTTGGTGGATGGATCTGCGTCTGCTTGGGTTTGCCAAACAGCCTGAAGTAAAATTCCGCAAAGAGCTTTTTCCTTTATGTTTGTGCCTCTAGGGAGACATCGAGGCCTTATTTTCAGAATTTATTTTTCATGCTACATAGTTCTGGGCTGGATGGATCAGCTGGTGTTAATGAGTCTGTGGGTGTCTTGCCAGAAATCTACATGCGCTTTTCTTGCCCTTCCAACTATTTTGCTTCTCAAAAATATGTGTCAGTGGTCAGGAGGAGGACTGGAAAAGCAGACTTGGATGATTCCACAGAAAGTTCCTCTTTTTTCCTTCAATTATGAAATAATTTCCTTTCCTCTTCTTTTTTCTGATCTGGGGCCCTGAGGCTGCAGTAATTCTT